>NC_057807.1:405032412-405035393 GCF_018294505.1 Triticum aestivum
AAAGATGACCCTCGAGAGAGCGACTCCCAAGGGAAAAGGGCTAGGTGAGGCAAATGTAAAACCAAGGTTGGGCCTTGCTGGAGGAGTTTTATTCGAAGCAAACTGTCAAGGGGGTCCCATAAATCACCCGACCGCGTAAGGAACGCAAAAATCCGGGAAAATAACACCGGTATGACAGTAACTAGGGCGGCAAGAGTGGAACAAAACACCAGGCAATAGGCCGAGCCTTCCACCCTTTACCAAATATATAGATGCATTAATAATATTAGAGATATTGTGATATCCCAACCAAAATCCTGTCCACCATGGAGAAATCTTCAACTTCACCTGCAACTAGCAACGCTATAAGAGGGGCTGAGCAAAAGTGGTAACATAGCCAAAGAACGGTTTGCATAGGAAAGGTGTCAAAGGTTGGAGGTTCATGGCAATTTGGGATGGCTTGATAAACATGTGATAGGTAGCGCAGCATAGTGATAGAACGAAACAACTAGCATAGCAATGATAGTAGTGAGATCCAGGGTAGCGGTCATCTTGCCTGAAATCCCGCAAGGAAGAAGAATGAGTCCATGAAGAAGATGAAGCCACGAAGACGAACCAAGCGTAGACGAACGAATCCTCACGATCGCAACGAAACAGGAACTATTGAAAAGAAGCACACAACATAGTAAACACACCACACATGAACAAGGCATGATGCACAACAAGCATGATGCATGACAAAGCTACATGAAGCTACTCATGGCAAGAGATGATGCAAACAAGAACAACACATCAAGGCAAGTTTAAATGAGGCCGGGAACAACATATAAAATTCCGGTAAGTCCTCATATGCAAATTTCGAAGTTGGTCCAGATCTGAATAATCTTATGTTCAAGTTGTTAAACAGCAAGTTAAGATGAACCAAGATGATCTACACGAGATTCTAGTCAAGTTACATATAAAGTTCATTTAATTCGGAGCTACGACCTAGAAGATATGAGCAAAACAAATTAAACATAGCATTGATGCAAAATGCACCCAAACATCAAGAAAACACCTCAAAACAAGGATGCAACATGATAATATGAAACTACATGCAAAATCAAGCAAGTTTCATATAGTGCACACTCAAAACGGAGCAACGGTTCAACACATGCACTCTATACAAGTTTAAAGGACAAGGTGTCCAAAACAGCAACTAGGCATATTGCAAGGATCAAACCAACATGCTACAGCACCTCAACATAATAACAAAAGGCATGGGCATGATGTACAGATAAAGCATTACCAAACATGAACACTGAGCTATCTCCAGAAATCAATAGAACATGCTCAAACACACATGGTAAGATTGCAAGTAATAACAATTCAGACTTTGCAGAAAATAACATCACGATGCAATGTTTAGAGCTATCAAACAACATGTTACAGGAACTTAACATGGCAAACAAAGGCATGGCATGAATCTACTAAATGCATAGATCAAAAGTCCTTTACTAACCATAAGCCAAAAAGGTTCAGAAAATATGATGGCACCCACGTAAACATGGCAAGTTATAATACAGAATCAAACATGGCAGAAACAGAATTTTGAAGGCATGTAGATGAGCTTGTGCCACTCACCACAGAGCAATATATATCATGGCAAGGCAACAAACAGTAAGAAGGCATGTTTGTGAAGCTAAGCATGGCAAGAGCAAGTTCATAGGGTGCATGGAACACTAGGAAAAGACATGGCAACAACTGAACTTAATGTTAACAGGCTGACAGCAACATTATGAAGCAACTTTGAAGCAAGATATGAACAATCTACAACAAGCTAGAAATGCTACCAGGGGCATGGATGGATATAGCATGACATGTAGAACAAAACATATTTAGTGATCATCTCCAGATTATGCATAGAAGGATTAGTAGCAACATGTTTATATAACATCACGAAATAACAGATTCAGCCTAGCAAAACAGCAACATCATGTACCCTACTTAACAAGCTCGATTCACTCACCGCAATTCATTGCATGACAAGATAAGCATAGCATCATCAAGAAGACATATTTGTGAAAAAAACCAAGTCAAGAACAAGTCCATAGCATGCAAGGATCAACTACAACAACCTTGGCTAAATTGAATAACATGTAAACAATCTGCCAGGAAACATTTTGAAGCAGAAGTAGAGCACAAAAATTACATGCTAGACTACTCCATAATTGCAACAAGAGGCATGAATGGATAGAAAATAACCATATGTTCAAAACACCCTTACTGAAATATCTCTAAATATGCATGGATCTCTCTATAGCATCATGTTTACATGGCATCAAAATTACAGCAGAACAGGGACTAAAATCAGCAATATCACGAAGCCTAGTTTGCATGATTGTGCTAGTCACCACATTGATCACAAAAATACATGGTAAGCACCTCTGTAAAGAAGACATGGCATAGATCAAAACACATGAAGACATCAACCTCATAGGATGCACACATCAATCACGGCAAAAATGACAAATGAGCTCGTTCTGATAACAGACAGCAGAAAAACATTATGAAGCACTCTTACAATGATGATTCAGGCATCAAGATGACCTCAAATGAAATGGATTGAAATGATGTACTTGTCGAGGCGAACAATTTGACATATTACACGCACGAAACGGAGCTACGGATGCAGAGATACAACATGATGAACATGGCATAAAAATTACAAAAATCTGGGACTTGGTGGAATTTATACCCCGCGAAAAACGTGGACGAGGATGTTTCGGGACGAGGGGATCCAGGACGGGGGCGCCGTTTGGTTCATCTCCGGGTGGATCTGGTCCACCCGGACCGGATCTGGAGCGGGCCGACTCCGGCGACGGCGAGGCGGCCGGAGGCGTAGGAGACGGCGGAGGGGCGCGGGGTCGGCGAGGTCCGGGCGGCGGGGCGAGCTGGAGGCGGCCGGCGGCGGGATCTCCAGCGAAGAGGCGGCGGCGGAGCTTGGCTGGAGGCGGAGCGCG
>NC_057807.1:405035712-405090936 GCF_018294505.1 Triticum aestivum
TTTGGTGGCGGCGGGTGGCGGCGCGCCACGTGGCGGACAGAGATTGGGCGAGGGGGCGCGGGGCGGACGTGTCCGGCCGGACCGGACGTGTCCGGCGGTGCGTCGTGGAAGAAGGCTAGGGTTTCGGGGGTTTGGACTGCGGAATTTCGGGGGAGGGGCTATATATAGAGGTAGGAGGAGCTAGGAGAGTCCAAATGGGGAGCGGTTTTCGCCCACACGATCGTGATCGAACGACCAAGGGCATGGAGGGGAGTTAGATGGGTTTTGGGCCACTTTGGAAGGGGTGTTGGGCTGCAAAGAGAGAGAGGCTTTACGGTTACCCGGTTAACCGTTGGAGTATCAAACGACCTCCCAATGGCACGAAACTTGACAGGCGGTTTACCGGTGCTATACCAAGGCCGCTTGGCAAGACTCAATCCATTCCGAGAACGTTTAACACCCACTCACAACAGGAAACAAAAAGGGGAACGTCGGAGGACATAGGAGCGCCGGATTGCAAAACGGACAACGGGGAAAAAGCTCGGATGCATGAGACGAACACGTATGCAATGCAATGCACATGATGACATGATAAAATGTAATACGCAAGCGAATGACATGGCAACGACGGCAAATAACTGGCAGACACCTGGCGCATCGAATCCGGGGCGTTACAGCAGAGAGAGAGAGAGAAAGAAGGCATGGGTGAAAAAGGGTGAATCCTTATCCCTTTATAAAGGCAGTGAATATCATGCGCTTCCCCGCTCGCCTGAAAACTTGTCTATTCCCTAAAGGTTGTGCAGATGGCACGGTTGGGTTACCCATGCTCGTATTGATGAGAATCCCGCAATAAGGGGACACGATCTCTGCTTTGACAAGACGTGCCAATGAAACCGCACCTCGAAATATGAAGTGGCAGGCTAAAAAAGGTTCAAATAATGACCGGGCGGTGACGCGATGTCACACTACAAAAAGTTTCCAGCGGATTGGACTCATGAAATATTATACTCTCTTCGGTTGTGTGTGGTATTTTTTTTGCAGAGCCGGACATGTTTTTTGTGTACGAAGACTATTGTGGAAGTATTCGGAGAAGGAACACGCCTTGCAACGTTGAAGACGATCTGCACGCCGGACTCATCATCATTGAAGCCTGGTTTAGGGGTTACTGAGGGAGTCCTAGATTAAGGGGTTCTCGGACGGCCGGACTATTAACATTGGCCGGACTGTTGGGCTATGAAGATACAAGACAGAAGACTTCTCCCCGTGTCCGGATGGGAATCTCCTTTGCGTGGATGGCAAGCTTGGTGATTCAGATATGTAGATTCCTTTCTCTCTAACCAACTTCGTATAAACCTAGTGCCCTCTGGTGTCTATATAAACTGGAGAGTTTAGTCCGTAGAGGCAACACTCACAATCATAATCATAAGCTAGACTTCTAGGGTTTTAGCCATTACGATCTCGTGGTAGATGAACTCTTGTAATACTCATATTCATCAAGATCAAACAAGCAGTAAGTAGGGTATTACCTCCATAGAGAGAGCCCGCACCTGGGTAAACATCGTGTCCCCTGCCTCCTGTTACCATCTGCCTTAGACATATAGTTCGGGACCCCCTACCCGAGATCTGCCGGTTTTGACACTGACAGCGGGCGGGGTGAAGGTTTTTTGACATGGGAATGGTGAGGGTTTTCTTTTTTCCTTTTTGAGTTGGGTGGTGAGGGTTTTCTGTCCCACAAAGCATTTTAGAGGCAACAGTTTGCAAGAGCCAGCCATGTGTGATTAACATCATTAAAAAACTGGGAAAATGGAAGTCATTGCACATGGTTCCAGTCTAGGAAAAAAACAAGTTTCAGGGTGGGTCCACATTTCCTTCGTCGGTTGAATCTGAAATTTTTACCCACGCTAACATTGACCCTAATATGCATACAATTTTATCAACCAAACTAATTGCATCCATATCCCACATTTAGACACAAGTAAACATAGTTCTAAAATATATTCAGCATAGATAATAAGTGTCCACAAGCATAGTTCAACCATATATAGTTCAACCAACATTAAGCATACTCAAGCACAGTTATAATTAACACACTACATAGCCATATATAGTTCAATCCCACATCTTATCTACCGGCAGACCTGCACGAATTTGAAGCTCTCTAGGTACTCATCGTACGGGGCATGTGCCACCCTGCAAGAATACTTCTACGTGAAGGAGCCAACAACACGTCCTCTTGCATGCACCATAACACTTGCATACGTGTCATGAAGCTTTTAGTTGCAAAATGGCCATCGAAATCCCCCATCCCAGTTCTTAATATGCCTATTAGGATTTCTCGCATAAAGCTCCCTGAGCTTTTGCCTCTTGTACCTCCTCTATCCATCTTCATCCTCGATGTCGACATCGTCGGATAGCACCTATACATATAGTAAAAAAATGTGGCATCAGTATATTTTATAATAATGCAAATTCAGCAGGCAGAGTTTATGAAACATAATGTATCCTATGATAGCGTGTACCCTAAATCATCAAGTGATCTTGATGAACAATGGAATACAAATAAATCTCTAGCAAAAATTTGGCAGTTGCCAAATTTGGCATCAAATCAATTTTTACATGCCGTAAAGTAGGATTAGGATTTTATGGCTATTTTTTAAGACATATCAAAATATTATGGTTTGATTTTTTAGCACAATCATCTATGTAGATACCAATCTTGAGGAAGAAAAATTGCACAAACATATATGTAGGACATTCAAAATCAATTCTCAGGATCTGGGTAGGAATTATTAGCACGAAGACTAACCCTAGTCAGATTATTAAGAGAAGTCATTTGAACAAATGAAACAATTAATCACTTATCATTTCTACCATTCAAACAATCAATACACTAGATTTAATGGATTGAGAGAAGATAACCATATGATTTCTATTTGCCACATCAATGGGTATAGATGACTAACCGGTTCTCCGTCATTGTCGGAGTCGTCGCCGGATGTGCTTAGGTGCTTCAGTAGGCTCGGTGTTGCCACTCCCTCCGACGGGGCACTTTGGTGTTGATGTTGTTCTAGATAAGCGGGTACTGACTCATCCGGTCGATTGTCCTCGGGCTGGGCCAACAAGCCACCACTCGTGATCAAGATGGAATCCGAAAGCCGTGCGCTGGAGGCGTGATCAAGACTGCCTCTCCCGAAGTCTTGACGTATACTCCAAGATCTATGATACCTCGTAGCTCCTAATTACCAACCTTGAAACCCTAGATACCCTCCCCGGCGTGTATATAAGTCAGGGGGTTTAGCTCGTAGAGGGGATATCAACAGAAATCATTCAACTAGCCCTAAAGTTAGACCACACCTTACGATCTCGAGGTAGATTAACTCTATAATTGATACTTCTCCATTGATATACAAGAGCATGACGAAGAATTTTACCTCCATGAAGAGGGCCAAAACCTGGGTAAACATTGTATCCTTCATCCCTGTTACCCTTGATCCGAGATCCATAGCTCACACTACAAAAAAATACACTTCCGTGATGATACGTGTTTGTCACAATAGGTCGCGTTTTTTGTCATGCATGTACATCCATGACGATTTTATGACAGAATCAATATAGTCATACCTATGCTGTCGTAGAAGTGTTCCATGACATTACCAAAATTATCATCACGGAAGTGTCCACTTCCAAGACGATAAATCGCGCATCACAGAAGTGCTTTTGTCAAGGGTGACCGACACGTGGCATCCACCATAACGGAACGTCGTTAAGCTACCGGGTCGGGTTTTGGATCCGATAACCCGTTAATAGCCCCGACCAATGGGAAATTTCCACATGTAAAATTCTTATTGGCCGAACAAAACACGTGTCAGCTCGTTAGTGGGTCAGATAGGCGCCTATGATATGTCGACACGTGCCACGGCCCACCATTGGCCCATTTAGCTTACAAAGCCAGCCCGTTTGACTTGGTCAAAAGTTAACGGGCTGGCCCATGAAAAGCCTGTTAACGGCTTTTTTGCAAATAGCCCATTTTACGACTCGTTAACTCACAGCCTGTTAGGCCCTAAAGGAAATCGGCCCAACAACATCATGCGGGCCGTCGAATATAACACCAGCCCATTTCACTTTCGGCCCATGTATGGCACATGACGTCTTTCGGCCCATATGAGGCCTTCGTATCTTTTGGCCCTTTACAGGCCCACGGTGACTCTAGCCCATAATGAAAAGTAATTTTCTTTGTACCCGTTAACGACCCGTGATTTACATGCGCCGCTTCCAGCCCGTGTTAGCTTTCGGCCTATTGACGGCCCATATGTTCTTGGACTCCATTTCGGCCCTCAATTACTTCCGGCCCGTTACTGGCATGTTCCCCTAATGGGCCAAATTCGGCCCATGGCAACAGTCGGCCATTACTGGCCTGTTCCCCTAATGGGCCAAATTTGGCCCATGGCAAGAGTCGGCCCGTTACTGGCCTATTACCCTAATGGGCCAAATTCGGCCCATCGCAAGAGTCAGCCCATTTCTGGCTTGTTAACCTATTGCGCCGTTTCCAGCCCGTCCTATATTCTGGCCCATTAACGACTCGTGATGCCTGTGACAGAATTAAGCCTTTGTTGTCCTATGGCCTGTTACCGTGCTGGGTCGATATCAATTATGCCCGATTACGGCCCATGTAGACCCATTTATCCGACGGCCCGAGGCCCACCGATTACAGGCCCATTTATCGACGACACAAGGCCCACCGACTACAGGCCCATTTATCGACGACCCGTAGGAGACCCATGAATCCTACGACCCGTATATGGCCCATGGTAGTTGCGGCCACTAGCAAACCATGGAAAAAGAAGAGTAGGAAATAAATAAGGCCGAAACTAACGCTAGGCTATTAAGGCGATTGCACAGATTACATCCACTCGGCATCAAAGATCGCCACCAGTGCAAATATAGGGAACACTCTACACTATATAAAAATGGCTTGCTATTTTCCTCAGCCGGTGGCTACACGTTAAGAATAAATTTTGTATCACACCAAAACAAATTACAACTATATAACAAAAGGAAGGTTGGCATAAAACTTAACAGTCTAGCAGATAAATGCACCACCAGAAGTTCAGAAGCTTAGTTCATTTGACCTGACTGTTACATTTTCATGTTGTATTGTCCGATGGAGCACCATAACACTTGCCTTCATTTTCCCTAGGATCCTGAACAACATAGCAAATGTCTGATAGTCTGGTTTCAAAACCATGCATATCTTGACGACATTGAGCAATGTTTCTCCTTGTTTCACAAAGGGTCTCTGTTAGGGAATGGACTTGTGTCTGGAGCACAAATACAACATTGCTTTGAGCTTGCATATCTCGATCATGAGGCAGTTTGGACGATATTGCCTTAACAACCAACCCAGTATTACGCAGGAACGTCCTTTTGGCAGTGTTAGTGGACATATACTGACCCACTGCAGCAAGAGCTGACATTGCGGTTATAGTGGCCTCGCCACATTTAGAAGGTGGAGGTTCCACCATTTTTCCATAGCTCGCTGAAAAGTTGAGGTTTTACATTAGTAGTACCAGAACAGAAGATATTAAGGAGGTAGCAAAACCAAACAAAATAGCTTTGGTCTATATACAGAACTTATTCTGGTGAACCCATGTAAAATATTAGTTGTATTTTATTGCAAAGTACATAATAAAACCAGGTTCCAAACATATGACCATGTACCATCGCTAATGTATTGTCTATTTCTTCACATTGTATTGAGGGCTAAGGATAAAGAAATGAAGTTTATAATACTCTAAGCATAGTATGACATCATTCATATCACAAAACAACTAAGAACAGACAAACAGGAAATTGTAATGTAGTGTGGGCAAGTCCAGCACGGAACTAGATTATGGGTCAAGATCAAAGGAACATCACTCGTCTCTTTTAAACCTTGTAAGGTGCAATGATACGCTAAGACAATTGTGTATAAAATTGAAAAGAGTAATAGACATTGGCTGCAAACCATGCAGTTCAAGGCACAAGTCAGAGTAAGTAGTATTTAAAATGCATGAGGATTAAGGACTTACAACAACGGCTTTGACTGGTGTAGTCATGCCCTTCTTCTTGCTGGTGTGACAGTCCTTGAAGATTTCCACAACATTTGGTTCAGGTACTTTTTGGTCCATGCGGGCTTTCCTCTGCATTTCGAACAAGTCAATATAGATCTGATAATATGGTATAGCGAAAAGAGTGAAATAGCAGCTAATTACAAGAGCCTCGCAGTGTGCAATATAGCTACGAGATCCTGTCGTCTGTTGGTATTTCACTTTCGTACGGTTGGCCTTGTTCTTTGAACAGTTCACCTACAAGAAGATAGATTTGTGTGGGACATGCGTAAATAGGACTTCAACATGTGATCTGATCACATATATATAATGTACCTGATACTTCGGATCAGACCAGTGTTTAACAAGGCCCCTCCAGTCTTCATATGATATATTTTCCACTCAAGATATTTGGGAAAGTTCACTGTTAGCCTTGCCTTCAAAGTGAGTTTTCCTCAAGTTATACCGATACTGTCGCAGAGCAGACTTGAAAACATGGGTGCAAGCTTGTCTGGTTGCATCATCTTGGCTATCCAACTTGAATCTCATCTGTTGAAAATTACGGGAGTCTCATTATCAGCAACCTAGAAAGTATGGGACAGAGCAAGACGATATTACTAGTTTCCATACATAACCATACTTATAGATAAATGGTCGAGGAAGGTGTTGAACTGAGTTTCGTCTTTGTCATTCCTGTACTGAATCCATGTTGGGAGGATACGTACATGACACCTAACGGCAACCGCTGCCTCTGATAGTAACTTGGTTGACTCTGTAGCATCACGTGGCCTTTTTAAACCTGCCTCAAAATAGATCTCCATTCTTCCTCCTCTAGATTTAGTTAACCTATCGAGCATTATCCCTGATGTTTGTTTCCTCTTGCGCCTAGGTGCTAGTCCAACAACGAACATAGGAAGTGTTACTGTACATCAAACTGTGAGACTACATATAAAGAAGCATGCAACTGTAACTTGACTCCAGCAACTACCTTTTTGCTGTTGAAGCTCACAAGGTTCATCTGATATTGCCAACTCGTCTTGTGTCAAGAGTGCTTGGGAAGTAGTGTCAGGTGGCAAGGGAGCTTGGGAACATGCTGCTAGCTCAGTTGACGCACGAGTAAGTTGTGCAGCTGGTAGTACTGTGGTAGGTGTTGCAAGAACTATGGTTTTCTCTGCTTGTTTGGTGGCAGCTATTTGTTTCTGTTTGGATTTTTTTGCAACTCGTGTAGCATGGGATGTCGTGTTTGTAGAATTTTCCGCTGGACTTTGACCTTCTATTGCACCATCATTACCAGCAGAATCTGCAGGATTCATCTGCTTCTCATTCCCTGCCATTCTATGTTTCTTCCTCTTTCTCTGTGCCATGTTAAGTCAAGCCGACAAGAAAAATGAATAACAATTTAGTTCTTCAGAACAAATTGATGCGTGATGCAGATGAACTGAACTTTGATGTTAGACAACCACATGATAGGAGGATGTAATATGTATGAAAAACAGGACGGAAGAGATAACTAGAACTATGATGTGTAAACTAATAAGAAGACATTTCACCAAATTAGAAGCAATGCAATGGAAGGTAGACACCATATCAAAGATGCTACAAATATCGCTCTGCCAAGTTAACAGTGTCTCATCATAAATGGTGTTTAAACAAATGTGAAGCAGTACAAGAAATAAATCATATGCAAGATGCAAACAACATCACACTACCATGTTAGAGGTCTCTCATCATTAGTGCCATTGCATATTCACAGCATTGCATATTCACAGCTTATGATGTGTAAACTAAGGAGAAGGCATTTCAACAAATTAGAAGCAATGAAAGCTAGACACCATATGAAAGATGCAACGAATATCACTCTACCAAGTTAAAACTGTCTCGTCATAAGTGCCATTTCAACAAATTAGTAGTACAAGCTAGAAAATAATGTGAGATGTAACCTATATCACACTCCAAAGTCAAACGTGTCTTATGATAAGTGATTGTTGCAGGTTACACAATAGTAGTAATTTGATGTAAGAACATGGTGTGATAGACATATATTGTATGTTCTAGAAATAGGAACATGTGTCTTATTCAAGTATAATGTGTAAAGTAAGCAGATGGAATTCAACAAAATTAGAAGCAATACAAGCTAGACATCACACATAACATGCAACCACATATAACAGTGCCATGTTAGAGGGAGCACCGGTGATGCTGCACTAGGGGAGACGTGCTCATCATAAAAACAACTTTGTTGAGTGTCTATGCATGTGTTGTCTTGGAAATCATCTTGGGGGTGTGGAGGAGTAGAAACTGTAGAGGCCCTCCGTTCAGAAGGAGCACCTTTATCCGCTGCCTTGCTAACTTCCTTCCGCTATACTGATTTTGAATTGTCAAGTAAAACCGACAGGAAAAAGCAATAAAATTCTCTCTTCAGAACTCATTCATGCATGATACTGACAATCACAACTTTGATGTAAGGCAAACATATGATACCAGGATGGAATATGTACGAAAACAGGACGGCATGGCATGTTCACAACTGTTTGTGTAAACTAAGCAGAAACCATTCCAGCAAATAAGAAGCAATGCAAGCTAGACACCACATGAAAGATGCAACCAATACGACTCTGCCAAGTTAAAAGCGTCCCATCATAAATGGAATTTCAACAAATTAGAAGTAGCGCATGTTATAAATCATATGAAAGATGCAACTAATATCGCACTGCATATACTAAAGGTGTCTCGTCATATTGATTGATGCGGGATACAAAAAAATTGTTTTATGTAAGGACATGCTTAATAGACAGATGTACTATGTACTAAATACAGGAAGGCATGTCACATTAACAGGTATAATGTATAAGCTAGGTAGACTAGCACATGCGTTTAACTAGATTGGAAGAATTACAATCTAGAGACCATATGCAACATGCAACCACATATCACGCTGCCAAGTTAGAGCAAGAACCTGCGATGCTAGTGTAGGGGAAATGCTGTAATCAACTACAGAGCTACATTCACTATCTTCATCTAGCATTTCTGTTTCTTGAGTATCATGTCGGGAGGCTGACGTTGCATTCTTTAAAAGAGGAGTAGTGCCCTTGCCTGCCTGCCTCGTCATAAGTGATTGATGAGGGATACACAAGAACATTAGTTTGATGTAAGAACATGGTTAATACACATATGTACTAGTATGTACCAAAACAAAAAGGCATGTCATATTCAAAGGTATAATGTGTAAGCTAAGTAGATGCAATTTAACCAAACTGGAAGCAATACAAGCTAGACATCCGGCTGGATTGGTGAGCATGATCATCTAGGACCTGAGAGCCTGGTGGGAGGCGGGCTGCTTCGCCACCATCGCAACTTTTTAGTTGGCTTCCAGGTGATGCCTATCTTTGCTGGGCTTGTCACTGGCTCGGCCAGTGCCCTGACTAGCTATTTGTCTTCTGGTGCTCACGGGATGGTGGTTCATGTAAAAAAATATCTTTCCTTATCTTACCGACTTCGGCCTTTCGAATACAAGCTATAAACCATATGGAACATGCAACCACATATGACACCGCGAATTTAAAGCAAGCACCTGGGATGGTGGTTCATTGCGAGCGACGTCATCAACTCCAGAGCTACGTTTACCGTCTCCATCTGCTGACACTGCACCCTTTATAGCCCTGTAACGTGTCTTGCCTACTCGCATACGAAGGTGGAGCGACTTCTCTCTTTTCTTTTCTGCTTCTCTCAAGGCAGAGTCTGAAATACCCTTGCATAAAAACACAATAGCGAGAGTATGGGTGAAGTGTGTGCAGAACTAGTGCACTATAAAAGTAGCAGATAGCAGGTGGATGAAAAATAAATGACAGGAGACATATGATAGCTCTACAACATTGCATGGCAAAAAAAATTAGATTCTAGTCCGTATGATTTTGTAATATATGAGCATAGGAAATGCAGGTACTCCTCCAGCACACCACCACATGTGGTCATATCTAAGATAACAGTCGACTGAAAATAAATAGGTCTGTCAATTTTTTTAATGAACCGTCCAATCTATAAGGACCGGGCAGATGGCCTTCGTCTACCTCCCGCCAATCACTGTTGACGATCTTTCTCGAACCACCAGCGACCAATGGCCCAGACCCATGCCTCCGCTGCCCCGCCCTCCCATCGACCTCACACCACCGCAGTTCTTGGCAGCGCCCCCAGGCCATCCCTTTAATCCCGGCCAACCTCCAGATCGGACGCTAGTAGCTCTAGGCCACACACGCCCCTAAGATAAACACCAAGGCGTTGCTTCCCCGGCGTAATAGGCGTACTAGCGCTTGTTACGCCAGGGAATGATTCCGTTAATTGGGAATCAACTGGCCAGAAATTGAAATTCAGGGGGGCGGCGGACCTCTAGCTAAGGTGAAATAGTATATGAGGAGAAACCTTGTGCATCGCGAGTTACTAGGAACATCTAGTATCAAGAAGAAGCAGTCAACTAGTGTCTTCTATGGGATGAATATCGTGCAAGTAGAGACGTAAGATTTGCACGAATAAGGGAAGAGGAGTATCTTTTTCGGTCGCCGGTGTGGTCACCTCCACATGTCGCACCGATCTTCTTCTTTTTACCGGGGAAACCGATGTTCTGGAGGGCGTAGGCTTGGATGAACCCATGGCCAAATTGTTGACTGTGTTGCCATGGCCGTATGTCGGCGGAGGGGAAGCAGATCCGAGGCGGTGAAGGACGGCGTAGCAGGAACAGCTCCGGTGCGGTGGAGGGTGCCGAAGTTGGAGCGGCAGCGGTGAGGCACAGGACAGTGTGGTTGAACTGGCTCGGGTACGGATGGCTCGGCCTTGGCTTCAACTACTAGCCATGGAGGGCGTTGCGGTTGAGGTTGCGGTGGACGACGACGTCGGGGTATCGTCTCTGGTGTGATGGAGGAGGGCGACAGTTGATGGGTGGGATGGGGTGGCAGACGGAGGACACCGGGGTTTCACAGCTGGTGGAGAGGCAGTTTTGGCGCCCACGGAGTACGAATGGGGAATCGGACGGGTGGGGGGAACCATGTTTCAGTCTTGGACGCGCTTGTTTTTGGCTTTTTTGAACAGAAGATGGGACGCGCTTGTTTGAAATTTGGGTAAAGTACAAACTTTGCCCCCCTCCTAAATTTCAGACCTATTGCGGGTCGGGGGTAGGATGGTAATCCCAGGTGTCCCAAATAGTGGGCGTGAGCGATTTCGGCCGCGCGCATGTGTGCTTAGGCGGACATTGTGTATGAAACGTTTTTCGGAGGCGGTTGCGTGGCGTCTAGATGAAGCTACAAACCTACCCCGGTTTAGACCTTTGGATGTCGGGCCGGTAGGTTTCACGGGTCTGAGTTATTAGAAAAGTAATTTCCTTGTACTACCAAACATTGGTCTCACACGGTTTCGGGTGAGTAGAGGCTCTTTTGGCGCTTCGTTCGAAATTTTGAAACAAAAGCATTCACGTTTAGAGTACTCTTGAACTATGAGGATTGACCTAAATAGACAATGTTATATTTTTTCGACAGAAATACTATAAGAGAACCCCCTACAGTATAATTGGTGCAACAAACCCAAATTGCAAGTACCATGCCTTGAACCTGGGTGGGTGGGAAGGCATCAACCCCTTCCCACCACTAGGCTATGCCTTAGTCTGCTAGACAATGTTATATTTGACCTTGTATGTTTGAAAACCTCATTAAATTATCCGCTTCTTTTTGAAATTTTGACACTTGAAAATCCTATAACTACGATTATTTTGGAATGGAGGAGCTAAATTTGAATCTATTTTGTACACGACTACATATGCTATTATGTACAAAATCAGAGCAAAGATTGGTGCCCCCATTATTTAGGTATGGTTTACAAATGCCATGATATCAAATTCAAACAATTGAATGGACTTCATGTTGAATTTGATTTTTTTAAAACCACCTTAAGTTGAATTCAAATGTATGCTAGTTCATAAGTAGCTATTTATAATGTCCATTGTGTAACTTTGGTATGTATAATGTGCTTTACACACACAACATGAACTATACTCACGTTAAATTCGATTGCTAAAGTGATGCATTGTCTGGAGTTCAAAATACTAACTATGTGGATCAATTGTGTCGAGTAATAACATAGACATGCTCAAATTCAATAGAATCTAGATGTCTGATGGATCAATGACCGCTCCTTACACGAATTTCAAATATCATGATCCCATCCTAATATTTGGATACAATTTACATCTTTAATCAATGTGTAGAGCAGTCTTTTACGTGTAGTTTCACTCTCCATCGGTGGTCTCTCACACATGCTCACACACTATCTCCCAAGGTGTCTTTCTCGCACACATGCTCTAGATATAAACCTCCCTCCCTCTCGTAACCATTTACAACTGTTTTCACTAACCTTTATCACAAGCACTCGTCCTCTCGCAAACATACACACGCACAATCCTCATCGACCCTTTCTATATACATGGACCTGCCTACGTGTCTCATGTACGCACATTATCTTTAAGCCTGTCTCTCACGCATTGTCTCACACCTCTCTTCCTAATCGACGAGTATGATTCTAACAGAGCATTCTGTAGGATGCCCCTTAAAGTTAGGTTGGATGAATAGTAATATCAGAGATAAAGGGGTTACCTTAGTCCGAGAACCTAGGGTTACAAATCCTAGCCGGCTTTGTCAGTGGACACAGAGTCCTTCACAATTCTGCTATCTTTATCTTGTACGACTAGTCATCCATGGGTCTTCCTAAATGCGTCACGGGCCGACCAATGTGGCGCAGGACGGAACCGAACGAAGGGCCTCCCCTCGACCCACCGGACCTCACGCGGTGACACACCCTCTGCCCCCACGTCTCATTATCTTCTCACACCCACACATACCAACACAAACACCACACACACAGAAAATTTCTCTTGGTGCCTCTATTCCCTCCCCCCTTGCATATACACACTCAATGGAATGGAATCTCTTGTCGTGACGTCATATTCGTCTCTCTCTCTAGACCACTCTCATTTCTCGTGCTATCTCTCCCACGCCCCCCCGTCGGCCCCTCTATCCATGCCTCTCTCGAATACGTAATACACACACATACCTCTCTAGGCCCCGCCAAATGCATCAACTACACATTCACACATGTTACATCACGTATCCCATTGATCTAAAAAGCCCTCTCTTCACGTTTATTTCGCATACAACATTCCTTTTGAATAAAGTGTGGCCAAAAAATTATTTTAGAGTTTCTACATATATACAACATTACAAAGTTATATGGAGGAGCATGAATGCTAATTTGCATTGCATGGTGCCCACAATGATATTTATTCCGCACTGTGAATTTGTATATTTTTATAAATATATACAAAGTTAGTCATAATAAAGAGAAACGAAGAGCATCTCTCTCTCTCCATCGCATACCACCCCGTACGCCCCTTTCACGTATGCACACAAAACTATCTCCAGGTCCTCTAAAAGTAAGCCCCCAGAAAATTCACGCATGTTTCATCTTTCTCTCGCGATATATGCAATGACGATCATTATATTTGAAGCGAAAGCACGATACATACATTAGACTTCAGAATCCACTCATTACACTCATCATTTATGTTTAGTGGTTATTATACAGTCACGGGCTCACCATACAACTCTGTATTTGCTCATGACATGACTAGTTGACTAGTTAAATGCTCCACGTGGCACCTCTAGTGTTGCATCACATTATCTCAGTACCATCGTGCACACCTGTCGACTTGTATCTACTCTACATCTACACTCTTATAAAATACAAAAAATACACTCTTATAAAAAATAGTGTTGGTGATGATGGTGTGCCTGCCATCCTGCAATATAGGCCATCCAATTTATATCTGACGGATAGGAAAGAAACTATGGCAATTTTGCAAAAAAGGTACCCACACACCTCCCCACATTTGCAAATAAGGCCTTCCCTCATTCATCCTTTTCTCTCACAAGATAAACAAGTCAAACAAATGCATCTTGATGTTACGTGCAACACACGGACATCTTGCTAGTAAGAATGAAAACAAACAACAAAAAAATATTTGGACGGTGGTTCGAAGTCATGACCGCGGGCAAAGCGGACAAGGTGGCCTTGTATTGGTATGCTGAGCTGTCTGTTTTAACACACATGAGCTGGTGATTATACACACACGCACGCATGCACACGTACTACATCCATGCAACACTCACACAAACACATGCACCCACGCACCCACGCAAAACTCACACATACACACGCACCTACGCACGCACGCAACACTCAGACGCACACATGCACGCATGCATGCACACACCGGTACACCACACGACCAACACACACTCTCACGCTCAAGTGCTCAACCTACACGTGCATGCGCACACATCAGGCCCTGACAGACACAAGCACAACCAGGTGATTCCCACACACGGGTTGGAGCCTTGTCGCGCCTGCGTAAATTTGTGTTTATCTGACCTTATCCCTATGCGAACTAACAGGTGGGACCCACAAGGAACATGGTCAATTTAACTAGTCAACATGGCGCCACACAGACTATTTGGTTGGTCAACAGAGTGCAATCCGATGCTGAACTGTGAGCAAGTGACCATATAATCACCGCAAAACTTATATAGTGACCGTAACCAGCTTATTCTAAATTTCAGTGACCGTATTACGCTTTTCTATCTGTAGGACCTCCAAAACTACATCTCTACACGTTCTCGCATGTTACATCTAACAACTATGCAATACAGCACTACTACTACACTCTAACACAATAAATCATATGTGTTTTTAGTTTTACTAGATATCATATTGTTACTTAATTATTCAGTTTGCATACATTAAAATTGCCTTTGAAATGTATGGCCAGTATCATCTACAGCGCGCGAAAAATCCCGCCCTTTCCTGTTTAATCGGGTTTGTATTGATGGATCGTGCGAAACAGCAAAACTATAGTACTATACAGTACAAGTGACAGTTCAATAGGCCGTCGTGTCGTCTACTCCTCTGTCGTAAGAGCGGATCGCTCACTTTCATAAATCTTCTAGTCCCTTTCGCCGACATGTGGGACCTCAAGCTACCGGGTCCACGTGCCATACAGGAATACAGTGCAGAGCAGCCAGGGTGAAGCACCCCAGGCATGGCGCCGGTGTAGTAATGAGGAATGAGGCGTCAAATCACAAAGCTGCACCTTTCCCGCAGTTAAGTTGGAGGGACGGAGTAATAATGCTAAAAAAAGAAGTTGGAGGGACGAAGCACCCATCATTTCACTCGTTGCTGAATCCGCTTCTCCCTCATCTTCTTCAACTTAACCATGTGTTGCTTCTGTCGTTGTTCTGCCTCATGTGGGACGCGGATCGGCTTGGTAAAGCACTGACACGTGGGACTGCATGTTAGAAAACCGCCAGTAGAACATCCTCCGAAAATAAGAAGCCTAATCCTAGACTTACAAAGGGCTATGTAGCTGCTACGTATACTTTCCATCTAATCTATATATGCCCCCCTGATTTTTAGGTGGGGTGGGCCTAATCCTCTACTTTAATCCAATCAAATAGTCCCACATCACATCAGTTCGTAACTTTACATAAACCATTACGTGAATGTAGCATTTCTCAAATAAGAAACATCCCCCACCATCCATGCGGCAAAATCACCTCCTTTTTACTAATGTTGATTCTATAATTTTTTAGATCAATATAATTGAGATTTGTATAGATAGCACACAGGAGCAAAACCAAGTGGTACGGTTAAGGGCATCCACAATGTGTAGCCAAATGTGAAAATAGCTTTTGGCATCATGGGAACCATTGTGGACGGTGTTGCCAAAGCCAAAAAGATGGAACCGAAGCTCCCTGATTAATTTATTGAAGGAATAGAAAAATGCAACGTCTCTCATCTTTCTCCCATGCTTGGATGCATGTAGTACAATATAGAGCACCGAGTCTACTCCCCTGTCCCTTCTATCACAAATCACAAAGCAGTGAGGCGTCAAATCACAAAAGCACGGACGAAGCAACCATCATTTCACTCTTCGCTGACTCCGCTTCTCCATTGTCTTCTTCGAGAAACCATCTCACCGCACTAGTACTCGTAGTAGTACTAGTAAAGGACTTCCTAGATGCAAATAAGGCAGTTGTCTCGGCTTGCAGGCCGCACTTGCGAGTGACTTACCGTGGTCTCCCTCAATGGTGTTCTCCATCGAACACACTTCGCCAAACCACACAAAAAAAGATATCGTCAGCGTCACTGCAATGGGGAAGGAAGTCAAATATAGTTACTACCTCCATTTTTTTTTGTACACAAGGCCAGTATATCAAAATTATAATTTGCAAAGGGCCACTAACACTAATCGAGGCAAAATTGATGGGGTTAGCAACCAAGGACATTAATATCCCCTGCATGCATGCGGAAGTGAGAAGGTTGGTTTGCATGGCGCTGCATTAATCAAGGGATGAGGAGTTAGATGGTTAGCTCTTTGGTCTTTGGAGAAAAAAATACGCATTAATTGACACGTGAAACGAGGATTTGTATCGATTAAATCCGCGAAGGAAAACCCCGCCTTTCTTTTTTAACACTAGTACTCCTAGTACGTACGTACTTATCCTGTTTGGGTCTAGGCCTTGCATTGCCAAACTTCGCCACACATTTTTGCCAAGCTTGCCTAAAGTTTTCAAAATTAGAAGGAGGTACACTAGCGCACAGCTGTCGCAGTCACACCGCACCCTCACACGGTCGCTCCTGCACGCCGCAGTCTCACCGCACCCTCACACAGTCGCTCCTGCACGCCGCAAACCCAACAAAGGGAACGCACCCTCACTGACACGTGCTGTCGCATGTGAACAAACCAAACTCAACCATCCTATTGCTAACACATAATTTTCATTCATAGAGTATTTATCCAACCACATGTTGGGGAGTATGCGTACGGCCCGTGCAGTGGTCTATTGGGGAAGAGGAAGAGGTGAGGAAGAAGGAAAGAAGGGTTAGGAGACGTAGGATATTCATCCAACCACCTGAAATGGTAGACTGACCCAAGTCAGGCGACTTACATAACAAATATATGTTTTTACACAGCAAAAGATCCATAAAAACAACAACATAAAGAAAAACTATCACTGCTCGTGGAAAGAGACGGCCTCATCGTCTTTGGCTGCTGGCACGAATTAGCCGTCGCTGCCGACGTGTGTCTCCGCACTGTGGTTGTCCTCAGCCTCCAGCTACTCGTTCAAGCGGAGTGTGCGGGTGCTCAGCACGGACGAGAGCACAACCCAGTTCAAGTCGAGGACGTCCGGTTCCGCCTGCAGGAGGGCCTCGATGGCAGCGGCATCCGCGCGCTCCACGTCGAGTCGAGCCTCCGCCGCTCGGTTCAAGTCCAGGACGCCCGGTTCCGCCTGCAGGAGGGCGTCGATGAGAGCAGCATACACGTGCTCTGCGTCGAGTCGAGCCTCTGCCGCCCGGTTCATGTCCAGAACGTCTGGTTCCTCCTGTAGGAGGGCCTCGATGGCAGCGGCATCCGCGCGCTCCGCCTCAAGTTGATCCTCCGCCGCCCGGTTCACATCCATGACATCAGGTTCTGCCTACAGGAGAGCCTCGATGGCAGCGGCATGCGCGCGCTCCGTGTCGAGTTGAGCCTCCGCCTCCCGGTCCTCCTTTAGTATCGCCATGTTGAACCGCTGGTCCGCCTGCACCATGGGGGACTCGGACGCCGGCACGAAGCCGACGTCCATCGTCTCATACCCATCGGGGGCCTTCTACGCTGCGACCTCCTCCATGAACATTGGATCGGCTTCCTCCTCATAGCTTGGCTCCAGAGAACTCGGGGATTGGCCCGCCACAAAGCAAGCTTGGGAACGGAGGTCTGTGGCGCCCATCGCCGCCGCGATTTCTGCGCGGCGCTTCGGCATCAGCATCTTGTAGTAAGTGATCTTGCGGTGCACCATGGCTTTCCGGCGAACTAGGGGACGCTTGATGCGGGCCAGGGGATCGAAAGGTGGGGGAATGAGCTGGAGATTTGGTGTGGTTTTAGGGCAGTGGCCGGAGTAGGCCGAGCAGCGAAGGTTCTAGTGTGAATAGTGGTTCCGGTGACGACCGGTCAATCGGTTTTGACTATACATCGCTCTTGTCGCGTTCGCGTTGCAGCCCGGCATGGTGGACCCTCCACATCGCTCACCAAATGGAACGCGCTTCATCTTGCATTTTCGCTTGCTTGTGGGACCGCAGTTGAGAGCAAACCGACGTCCCTCCCCCTCCCTCGCCCGCGTCATTTATTATACCACCACTCCCTTTGTTTTATGCAGAGTAAATAAAAACAGAGGGAGTATACTACGGATGAGGATCCCCTGATGTGGCCGAACCCATTGAGTAACTAACATGCGGGGCCTAGTAAGCATGGGGTCCGCCAGTAAGTGACCGGAAGGGAGGGTAAGGCAGGGATACCTACGTTAGAGGATCCACTTCCACTATACTACTTTGACCAAATGTTAGAGTAATAATATATGACATGCAACTTACACAAATGTTAGAGTAATAATATATGACGTGCAACTTACAGAAAGCATATAGGGTCTAATGCGTTTTTTGAGGCTAACTTTGACCAAATGTTAGAGTAATAATATATGACATGCAACTTACACAAAGCATATGGTCAAATTTGTATGTTAAAAGAGTTTCCAATGATATAATTTTCACATTATACATCTCATGTACTATTAATCTTGTCAATAGTCAAATTGGAAATCATCTCGAGTATAAATCTAGGAGTACGTACGAATCTAACAATATTGATTGGGCGTTGTTGAATGTTGATACCTTTTTGATCAAAGTAGAGATACTTTGACTACACATAAAATTTATATGTAAACTAGAAAGGATAGGAGGTAGTACATTGTACGATCAAAAACGAAACAAACATTGAATACCCTTTATATATGATTTGCGGATGCTATGATCATCGGTTCAAAATTTTGAATCTGCCTTAGGTATCACGTGCCCCCACTCGTTCCCTCTCGATTTCATCTCGGGGTCTGGAGATCTATTGAAAGAGGACTAGGGTGGGTACATGCGAATGATACTCGGCGGAATGTTCAAATGAGGCATGTGGGAGGATGGACTTGACTGGAGGGTGACATGATCGATGGAGAAGAGGGTTGGAGAGGAATGAGAAATAAGCAAACGCCACATGATTATACTTGAATGGCTCAAATAGACAATAAGTTGTCTCGCTTGGCCTACATAGTGAAAGGCCTAATGCGCAACGCGGAGTAATGACGCTCGAATATGGCCGGGAAACAGGGAAACCGACATGTGGGGCACACTCGTCGGGACGACGTAGCGCAGACTAGTACAATGGAGGAGCTGGCCCACGACCTCCTCGCCACCGACAACCGTTCGTGTGGGTCATTGGGGCCAACAACAGGGCGCAGCTCCAGCACCGCCTCTTGACACAACGGCCGTGGTGAGCGACACACTCATATCATCGCTAGACACGATCGGTTTCAGTGTGCCGAGGGTGGCGTTAGTGCTGTGGCACGACCAACGGTATGTTTGGTTTGTGCCCAAGGTTGCCCCATCAAAGCATTGGGTAGCCAAACTTTTGGTTGAGGTATTGGTTGCCCATGATTTGGTCGACATTGGCAAGAAAAATGAACTAGAGTTGGCTAGAGTTCATTGGCATGCCAAAGAAATGGCAACCATCCAAACAAAGACCAATCTTTGGGTCATGATCAAAATTTTGGTTGAAATATTGGTTTCCCATGATTTGGCCGACATTGGCAAGAAAAATGAACTAGAGTTGGCTAGAGTTCATTGGCATGCCAAAAAAATGGTAACCATCCAAACAAAGACCAATCTTTGGGTCATGACCAAAAATTTGGTAAGGTGCACTTTGGCCTCAATCCAAACACACCCCAACACCCGGCTCTTCGAGGATGCACGGGGCGCCGCGACGCGTCCGCGGAGTGGTGTAGCGCGGCCAACTGCATCCTCTAGACCTGAGACCATGCCGGGTCGTCTTGCTTTTTCAATAACATGCGGGGATCGCATGTGAGCAAAGGGCATCTCCAACGTTGCCACGTTCGCAGCTGACTACCCTGGCACACCAAAACCCTCGTCCCTCGCGCCGTCAGGCGGTGCGTTCCCAGCCAGCGCCAGCTGCCCGCATTCATGCCATCCATTCGTATCTCGTCGTTAAGAGGCTTGGTGCCCGAGGAACCAACTCCGGTGACTTAATGACGCACCCGGACGCTTGGCCTCACCGGAATGCACTACTTAAAGCGGTAACGCCCAGCTAACCTCCACACCATAGCGCATCGTCCTCCTACCTAGCACCACATCCTCCATGACCGCAAGTGTGAATGCTCTGCGGGAGAGCTTGTGTTCGGGGATGAAGCTCGAGGTCGCCACCCTCGCTCAAGTCACCTCTCGCGATGCAATAGCGGCGTAGCCTGACGCGGATGCGACTGCACAAGTGCTGGCCAAGCTGGCGGTCGATGACGGGAGCACTGTCAGCCACACGTCCTACTTGCCGCCGTCCAATGTCGAGCACCGCCAAGGTCGTGGACTCCTCCGAGGATGAGTAGGGCATGGGAGGCCGCATGGCATGGTGTGCCAACTGGCTGTTCCGTATCCCATGTTCTACTCTTCCTCGCCGGAGACCGTACCTTCACTTCATGGGTCTTGAACCCCGCCCCCGTACATAGAGATCGCAGATGGAGGACGTCAGTCGCCATCGTAGAATAGGTTTAGGGTCGGGTTTCTTTTATTTTTCTGTCATATAAAAGTTCGAAATGTAATGAAAATCTGCCATGTTTGCATTAATCTCGGCCGGTGTATATGAACTTTCACAATAATATACATATTTTAGGAGTACTAGCAAGATACCCGTGCATTGCACGGAAGATCAAGATCTTCTAGGAGAAAAGCATGAACGAGGGAAAGCCTTATCTACAAATGTGGAGAGGAGTGCGGGTAAATTGTCATAGTTTCCTTCCTATCCGTTAGATATAGATCGGACGGCCTATATTGCAGGATGACAGGCACACCATCATCACCAACTCTGCTTTTTATTGAACCGAGACAAATCTAACATGTGAAGTAAAATAATCACATAGGGTCTATACATACATAAATTATCTTAGGCACTCCAATAGTACGTTCACTACACATTCACGCATGTCACATCTTTCTACATCTACGGGAACCTACGAAGGGGTTAACGTAAATTGCCTCTCTCTCTCCTCCCCTGATTTTCATGGTGGTGGGCCCTTCCCTCCCCCCAATCTACAATCAACAGCTCACACGTTTCACATTACGTTAATTACGTAACTGGGATTATGTACGTGTAGCATTACTCGTCCTAAAAAACCCAACTAAGCCAAACTCCCAGCATATCGCGCGGGAAAAGACCCGGCCGCACCGTTTTAGTCGGGATTACCGGATTACTAGTAGTAGTATCAATGGATTGTGCGAAGCAACAAAATTTTTTTTTGAGGGGGCGAAGCACCTAGTTTAAAAGGAAAAAAGGCGGTACACTCACAGCACTCCTGCCGCGGTTGCATTGCACCCCACACACGTTCGGTCCTCAACACGGCTCACGCAAACGGAACGCGCTTCGTCTTGCCTCTTCACTGACATGTGGGACTGCACTTGGAGAAACCGATCATGTGCCAAACTCCCCCCGCCCGCCGCGCGAAAATCCTCCCCCCTCCCACACAAAAATTCCCCCCAAATCCGATTCAACTGCCCTTCAGCTAACTAGCCAATAATATTCCCCAAACACCCCTCCCCCCATCCCCCTCCACTCTATTCACTCCACCAAAGCCGCCCTCCCCGCCGTTCCTATACGTCGGTGCCGCGGTTCGTCAAGGGGACGTACGGCGATCCTCTCGCTCACACAGTACGCTCTTGTAGACTGCCGTCCTCTAGCCGTGCCACCACCTCTGGCTATGTTCTTGTGGAGGCGCACGGCGGTCAGTGCCACCACCACTGGCGCGTTCATGTGGAGACGCACGGCGGTCAGCTTCTCCCACGGTACGCACATTCTAGACTGAGGCCCCGTTCATGTTGGTGTAGCATTGAATGCTAGCTGATAGACGATGTTAATCCCACTGTTTGCCGAAGTAGTTTACTGTCAATATGCTCTGCTTAAGAAGCTTCCTTGCCCTGTTCTGCACTCAATCTGCTTAGCTGAGATGGCCTGCCAAGGCCAATTAGTTGCTAAAATATCCTGCCATATATTTATTGTGACGTAGATTGCCATGGTCTACTAGCCAATCTGTTAGGTGAAATAGCTCTACACCGTTTTATACTCGATCTTTGTTGCTGCGATGGCCTTCATAGTTTGATGGCTGTGTGCTCAGCCTCATTGACTGCTGAACCAGCCTGCCATAATTTAGCACTCAAATATGTTTGCTGAATTAGCTTTACATATATTTCGTTACTTAGATCTGCTCATCCAAATATCTTGCCATATCTTTAGACATCGACCTAGTTATTTTTTTTCTGGACTTCATAAAAAAGCATATATGTTTTTCCTGTAATATCTAGTAGAAGAACTAATTTGTATGTCTAACAGATGGACATGACTTGGATAACTTCTGCTCGAAGATTCTCCGCTACATATGTCGAGGGGGTTGAAAACTTCATGAATTTTATCAGAGCTGAGTACGGTGGTCCGAAATCAGACATGCTCTGCCCGTGTAGCAGTTGTATGAATTCAGTTACAAGACCCCAGTCAACTGTGCAAAATCATCTACACTTGTATGGGATGTCGGTCACATATACTAGGTGGGTTCATCATGGTGAAGCTGTGAACGTCAATGTTATTGACTACGTGGAAGCAGCAGATCACCATCTTGATCTGCCTGATGCTCAGGTGGAAGAGGAGGAGCAGGTGGTGGTGGCGGAGCCAGTGAGTTTGACCAACATTGAAACAATGCTACGAAATGCTCGTGCATTCCATGAACTTTCACCTACAAAAGAAAAATGGTGGGCCCACATGTTGGAACAATGCAACGTTGCTGTCACCCCAGGAAATAAGTTGTCAGTATTCTCAGCTATGGTCACCTTTCTTCAGGTGAAGACATCTGAGCGGATGACCAACAAACCATTCGATGCGATGTTGGCTGCTTTCCGCAAATCTTTCCCACATGCGTCTGAGCTGCCAGACACCCACAGTAAAATGAAGAATTTCCTTCGTGCAGTTGGAATTGGATATGATATGATCCTTGTTTGTAAGAATAATTGTGTTCTGTTCCAGAAGGATTATGCCAACTTAAGTGAATGCCCGAAATGCAAATCATCAAGATAGAAAGATGGTGATGTTGTGAAGAGGATTCCTCATAATGTTCTGAGACATTTTCCAATTACACCAAGATTGCAGAGGTTGTTTCATGATGCTGAAACAAGAGAGGATGTACTGTGGCATTCTAGGAACCAGGAGTACAGAGATTAGAATGTAATGAGCCATCCATCTCATGGTAGTGAGTGGAAAAGCTTCAATGATAAACACAAAGAGTTTGCTGCTAACCCGAGAAACATTAGACTTGGCTTAGCTTCAGATGGATTTAACCCATTTGGCCACCAGAGCGCCACATATAGCATGTGGCCAGTGCTTGTTATCCCTTACAACATGCCTCCAATGTCTGCACCAAAGAATCAAACTCCATGATGGACTTTCTCATCCCAGGGCCAAAAAGTCCTGGGAAGGATTTTGATTTGTTCATGGAGCCTCTTGTGGAGGAAGTTCAACAGCTATGGAAGGGTGTTCTCACTCGAGACCTATATAGCAACCCACCAGCTAATTTCTTTCTGCGTGTTGTTATAATTTGTAGCATCCATGATTATCCGGCTTTGGGCACTATGTCAGGGCGAACGACACATGGTTACAATGCATGTGTTCACTGTGACAGGAATCCGCTGTCATACGCAATACTTAGCAAGACCTGTTACATTGGACACCGTTGTTTCCTTGCCAAGGACAACCGCATCCTAGAAAATACCGAAGACTTGTGTTCAATGCAAAGCATGAAAACCGTGATGCGCCAAAGAGGCTCACCGCCGATGAATTGCAAGTGGAATTAGAGAAGGTCAGGCATATTACACCAGGAAACCATCCTGGTAATGGTAGCGGGAAAAGGATGCATGGCAGGGTTGAAGAGAGATTATTGTTTACCCGCAGGTCCACTTTGTGGGACTTGGAGTATTGGAAAGATTTGGATCTGCGGCATAATCTTGATGTGATGCACATCGAGAAAAATATATGTGACAGCATTATCGGCACACTTCTTAACATTGAAGGCAAGACAAAAGATACCTTGAAATCTAGGATTGATTTGACACATCGGGGTATCAGAAAGGATTTGCAGTTGCAAGATGAAGTTAAACCACGTGATATGGCACCAGCTGTGTATGTCTTGGACAAGGTAAAAAGAAAAGAATTCTGCGAGGTCCTGTCATGTGTGAGATTCCCACATGGATTTGCTTCCAACCCTGAAAGGAGAGTCAGTGCAGATGGAAACAAGGTACAAGGGTTGAAAACTCATGACTGCCACGTCCTAATTCAAAGGGTTTTACCTGTTATCCTTAGAGGATTGGGACGCTCTGACTTATACAGACTAGTTGTAGAGTTGGGACAATTCTTTAGGGAACTCTATAGTAGAAATATCAGGATAGATGCTTTGGAGCGTCTTAGAGACAAGATACCAACTATCCTATGTGACCTTGAGAAGATATATCCTCCAGCCTTCTTTGATGTGATGGTGCATTTGGCTGTTCATCTACCTGATGAGGCACTACTTAGAGGTCCAGTACTGTATGGCTGGATGTACCCTATTGAAAGGCGGCTAGGCACTTTCAAGGGATATGTTAGGAACAGAGCTAGACCCGAGGGTTCCATTGTAGAGGCCTACATTGCTACAGAAGCATTGACATTCTGCTCAAAATACATTGAAATAGCTGATCAGCTTAGCAAAGAGGTGGGTGAAGACAATCTCGGGCTCAATGTTTTCGATTATTCTGTTCGAGTTACAGGGAAGAGTCGACAAGAGGACAAACCTAAAGATTTGGACAAAATGGTTTGGTATCTGTTGAATAACTGTCCTGAGATACCACCTTATATCAAGTAAGTGCAGTACTGCAGCTTATACATCGTAATCTACTAAAATTGCATCACATTCTTATATATTTAGATGTTTAACGCGATCACTATGTTGTGCAGCATCTACAAAGAGGAGTTACTGCCGCAAAATCCAAGAAACATTGACAAACTGGTTACGGCAGGATTTGTGAAATGGTTCAAGAACCATGTAAGCTTTTGAAGTGCACTGTCAGTTTTTTTAATTTATTGATTAAATAAGATGATCAGCTTGTCTATTTTCTAACCATATGTTAAGAAGATGCGGGAGGATGGGCAGGCAGTTGATGATGCCCTTTACTCACTAGCAATGGGTCCTGATACTAGGGTAAGACATTATGAATCTTGCGTTGTTGGAGATGTACGCTACAACACCCTTGCACGAGACGAAGGCAGGAAGACACAAAACAGTGCCATCATGAGCACGGATACGTATGACAAACAGACAACTGAAATGTATGCTAACATAACAGACATTGTTCAGTTGCAATATATCTCTAGTTTTGAGGATCATCGGTGTGTGGTTCTGTTGTGCTGTCGTTCGTATAACCTGTTTTCCAGGATCGCAAAACCCAGAGCTGATGATTATTTCAAATCCATCAATGTCAAGGCGGCATACCAGACCAACGAGCCTTTTATTTTGGCAAATCAAGCAACACAAATATTTTTCTTGGAAGACACATTTGCACATAGCAATGACTGGAGAGTATTGCAAAGGTTTGAGCAGAGGAATTTGTTTAATGAAGTTGCACAACAAGATGATGCTTACACTGCTCCCGATGTACAAGATAACACAGATGTTCCTAATATCTTTGAGAACCATCATGTCAATGACGCCGGCGAAAAGATTGCCTATCATGCTGTGGACATACAAGAGTTGATCAAGAAGAAGCCAACGTTCGAGGACGAAGAAGAAGATGACACCATGGGGACTTATGATTCAGACTGATACACATGGCGAAGATGTTGACGCTGCTGCTGCGGATGATGATTACATTAGTTTTGTCGTATTTGCCTGTCAGAAGTCGTTTTTTATCTACTATGTGAAATTGTGTTTGCTATGACAACTGAAAGCTGATGAACATGTTGTTTAGTATTTTGCTATGAGAACATCACTTGTTGTGTATGCTGATTTGTGTTTGGTGATTGTATGACAACTAAAACATGATGACATTGTTATTTAGTTGTACTCATATTTGGCTGTGAAACTTGAATTTGATGACGTAGTTTGCTGTTGGACTGAAATTTGCTCGACATCTAGGAATGAGAACAAAGCTGACCCGATAGGGCCTCTGCTATTTATTTATTTATATGAGCAAAAGGGGATACCCCCTAATTTCCGTTAATAGAAATCATTAGATGTTCACAACACTACACCCAGCCTGCTACACAGGTTTCATTTATTACTAGTTTCAGCAAAGTGCTCATGTCGTAGGCACTGAATACATCACGAGTGCTACATACACTGCAAATAAAGAGACAATCATCCTACATAGCACATTGATTTTTCCCATTATCTTCACAAGCTCTTTCATCTCCTCATTGCTGTCAAGGTCGTTCAGTAGTTGTTGCTTGTCCATGATCAGAGGAACTGCATCTTTAACCTTCTGCTCTGCATCTTCCTCTTCTGCCGTTCCTTTAGTTACTTGTCCAACACCCCAACCTGCTGGTATTGGGATTCCTCGTCTAACCAAATAATCAGCGTAGTTGCATTACCCCACATCAGCAAGTTCCCAGAAATACAAATCACACGAATCTTCCGTTTTCTGCATGAATCAAATTGGAAGATCATCAACCAAACTATTAAAAAAATCAGCAACTAAAAGCAGCAGAACAACCCTTAAACATATTATTACCCCATGATTCGGGCATTTGTAGAAGACTTGGCCAGGGTTATGGATTGTTGTTGAGACGCAACGGATGACTCTGCGTGATTTGCAGCAGTGGCACCACACCAACGGCAGCAGGTTGCGATGAGCAATTGGCTGCAGTGCGCGTGCAGGCGGGGGTGTGATGAGACCCACATGGTACGGGTGGCGACTTGGCGCATATCGGGTTGTGCCTGCTGAAGAGTAGGTGGACAAGCAACTAGTGGGCATGGTTGCTCCGGCCAGAGCTTCTGATGCTTGGCAAACTAAGTAGAGAAGAGGAGAAGCGAACGTTGGATATGTCAGTTTCATTACTTGCAGAGTAGCATAGCACCATATATAGTCATAGTCTAGCTTTGGATTCGAACCAGCTACAGGAGCACATCTTTATTTTTTCTAAAACTCGGCAACGTCTCTTTACTGGTACACTAGCTTGTTCTGTATGCCTTCCCAAATCTTTGATTTTCTTTCCCTTTTTTTGCGAGGAAGGAAGGAGGACAAAATTGAGAGTTCCTGGGACTCGAACCCAAGACCTCTTGGTTGAAAACCAAGGGTTCTAGTCACTTATGTGGCGAACGTTCCCAGTGAGGAGGACGGCAGACGAACGCATTTTCCTCGTAGTTTTCTTCGTATATATAAAAAAGTATGCTACTTGTTCTCCACTTAGTCAACAAATGATTGTGCCAAACTTGACCGTTGGATTGACATTCAACGTCTATCGCATTTCTTCAGTTTCTTCTTCCTCGAGCCGCCAAAGCCAAACCAGCGTCAGTGGGACCGCCTGCTCCCGCCTCCCACGGCTGGCTGTGATCTATCCCGGCTCCTGTTCGTTCCCGTCCGAGGCCTCACCATCATCCTCCGCCTTGGTTCGCTCGCCACGGCACCGCCCTCCGGTGTTGTCAACATGGTCAACAACCGAGAGGAATAAGGAGATGACTGTACATGGTGAGGATGACAGTAGGAACCCAGCAGTGCACGTAGTAATTTTGTTTTTTCGGGACGGGGAAGGGTATCAACTGGGTTGTGCGGGACCCGTGGCCCGTCTAGCCCAGGCTTTTGTTTCAATGTTTAGCAAAGGACCAGCCCAGTTTGTTTTTTCCCTTTTTGAAAATTCGCTAGCCAAATAATTTGTTTTTTGCAGAATAACCAACATAGGCCTACTTGCTTTTCTACGCCCTGCTAGGCCGGAAATCTTTCAAGACAAGGTGGGATGCATTTTGCCTAGAAAATGGGCTATATATAAGAAATGGGCTATAAGTAATAATAAATGGGCTGTAAGATGAAAAAATACAGCAAACAGGCAATTAGTTCCAAAATATTGTTTTCTTTTGGATTTTGATATTTTAAATTTCATTGTTTTTGTGCGGGTAAAATTTCATTGAATTTAAATTAAGGTATATTTAGATTCAAAATTAATTTGAATCTGGCTAGAAATTTCGGGCTGTATGTTGTTTGGGACAGATTTGGAGGCTGACTTGTGGGTCTACTAGGTTGACGTGTACTTTGGCTTTGTCAACTTAGTCCACAAACGATTCTAGCAGTAGTGACCGTTGGATGTTAATCCAATGGCCGTGCTGCTTCTTCAATATCTGATCTTCTTACTCTAGCCGCCCAAACCAGCTCCGATGGGACTGCCTGCTCCCGCCTCGCATGGCCGGCTGTGCTGCCGCACAGCCGGCATCGCCCCACCCTACTTCATTGCTGGCCAGGCCATTCCTCTACTCACCCACACCTCCTGTTATTTTCCGGCGACAGCAGCCGGACCAGTAAACCCTTGTACTCCCCATCGCGTGGGCAACCATTGTCGAGTCTTCCCTGGCTCCGTGTTGTTCCCTTCCTAGGCCTCGCCGTCGTCCACCGCCATGGTGCTCTCGGCGCAGCCTGGTCAACATGGTCAACGATCGACATCCATCGGCAATGGACTGTACGCGCAAAATAATGATTCCTCCACCTGACAGCTGGGACCCACCGGAAGGGCCTCTGTATTTAGCAAAAAAACGTTCCCCCCGCTAACATGTCGGACCCACCAGCTATATCTTCGCACGCAAGGAAATACCTCCTTATTACACACAAAAAATGAATACCCCCTGTTAGCTGGGACCCACCACAGTGGGAGGATGACTTGTGGGCAAACTAAGTTGACGGGGATGGAGGGCTTTGTCAACTTACTCAATATGAATGATTCTAGCTCCAGTGACCGTACGATGTCCATCCAACGGTCGTATTGCTTCTTCAACCTCTGGTCTTCTTGCTCCAGCAATCCAAAGCAGCGCCGGTTGTGCCGCATGCTCCTGCCTCCCATGGACGGCTTTGCTGCCGCGGAGGCCTCACCGCCCCCTACTATTCCCACCGCTGGCCAGGCCCTGCGGCGACGGCAGTCTCACACCGTAGCTGAACCAGTGAACCTTCGTACTCCTCTCCACGCGGGCTTCCACTATAGCGTCTTCCTCGGCTCTGCGTCGTCCCCTTCCTAGGCCTCACCGTCGTCCACTGCTGTGGTGCTCTCGGCGCGGACTGGTCAACGTGGTCAAGGAACGACTTCCATTGGACGTGGACTGTACGTGGAGTGGCTGACAGCTGGGTCCACGACCGCAACGAGGAAGTGCCTCCTTATTACACAGAAAATAATGATTCCTCCACCTGATAGGTGGGACCCACCGGACGGGCCACTGTATTTCACGGAAAAAACGTTTCCCCCTGACTGTTGGGACCCACCAGCTTCATCTTCGCATGCAAGAAACTGCGTCCGGGCAAAAAAAACGATTCGCCCCCCTGACTGCTTGGACCCACCAGCTACACCCTTGCACGGAAGGATGTGCGTCTGGGCAAAAAAACGATTAGCCCCCCTGACTGCTGGGACCAACCGGCTACATCTTGGCATGCAAGGAAGTGCGTCCGGGCAAAAAAATGGTTCGCCCCCTGACTGCTGCGACCCACCAGCTAGATCTTCGCACGCAAGGAAGTGCCTGACAGTCGAGACCCACCTGGTCGAAGCGTACGTAGCGTTGTCATTCTGGTCACGAACGTGTATGTAGTAGAGGCGCGTACGTGTCGTAGTAGAGGCACACACGTAGCATGTACACGTACGTATAGCGTCTAGGGTGCAAGAAAGAAAATACGGCCACGTATGTGTACATACGGGCGGGGTCTCGAATGCCTACTCGCGCATACGTATGGCGAGGGCTCGTGTACATGGATGGGTCGGAACGGAGAAACAGCATCGTCGTCGTGTTCATGGGGAGGCAACGGAATGTGTATTGTTCATGGGGAGGCAATGGAAAGCGTCGTGTTCATCGGGAGGCAACGGAACGCGTGGGAGCCAACCGGCTGGGTCAGGACGGAATGTGTGGTCATGTTCATTGGGAGGGCTTGGACGGAACAGGCGATGGAAACGAGGCCTGGCATATCGCACAACAGAGGAAACGGCCTTGTGTTCGACCGACCACGTTCAGAACGGGGTCCTGTTGATTAGAAGGGGTCTGGCGTACCGCAAAACGGAGGAAACGGACCTCCTACGGTCAAAACGGGGGTCCTATTGATCGGGAGGGGTGTGGCATACGGCAAAACAGACGAAACGGACCTCCTACGGTCGAAACGGGGGTCCTGTTGATTGGGAGGGTGTGGCGTACCGCAAAATGGACAAAATGGACTTGTGTTGGAGCTCTACGATCGAAATGGGGGTCCTGTTCATCGGGAGGGGTGTGGCGTACCGCAAACTGGACTCCATGGGATACTGGTCATCTCCACCATCGACCTCCTCCAGCCTCCACGGGCTACTGTTCATCCACCGTCGACCTCCTCCAGCCTCCACGTGTGACTATTCATCCACGGGCTCCTCTTCATGTAGCCTCCACCGCACGCTACTCCACCGGCTACTGTTCAACCACCCCTCTCCACGGGCTCATGTTGAACCACCACTCCACGGGATACTGTTCATCCACCCCTCCACCATCTACTATTCATCTAGCCCTCCACGAGGTTGTCCTGTTCATCCAGCCCTCCACGGGGTCCTGTTCATCCAGCCCCAACCGGCTTGATTGATCGCAGGTGCTGTTCATCTAGAGGGAACGCCACGGGTCCTGTTCATCCACTCCCACCGCTCACTGTTCATCCAAACACCCCCGCAACACTCACTGTTCATCCAGAGTGACATCATCGATCGACTTCAGTTAGCAGCAGTAGCAAAGGAATCGCTCGATCAGGTTCAGTTAACAGCCATCGATCAATCGCTCGGGTTCAGTAACGCGTAGCCTGCAGTGCAATCGCTCGGGTTCTGTTAGAGCCCAACGCCTCGCTCGGGTTCAGTTAGAGCCAACGCCTCGCACACATGCGCGTACCTTACAAGAGAAATGTGCATCGCTCGGCCCCCGACCCCCCACCGTAACCGGGAACTCCCCGAAATTTTCCTCCCCCTCGCTTCTACCACGGTTTTTTCCGTCATGGACGTTCCAAAGAATGTCATGTAGCTGCGTCTCTGGCCCGCCCAGGACGAAAAGACCATTTTCTATCATGTTTTTTTTGCCATAGAAGTAGGAGCCCACCACATCTATGATGATACCAGGTTTTGTCACCATTATCTTCATAGAAGTGTCATATGTATGACAGAAAACATTTTCGTTCGGCCCAAAATGTCAGGGATGTTCCTTTTTTTGTAGTGTCGGGACCCCCTACCCCGGGGTCTACCGGTTTTGACACCGACACTAGTGCTTTGAATGAGAGTTCCGTTGTGCGATCATTGGAAGGATCGATAAGATTGCTGGTTAACGGCCCTGAGCTCGTAAAGCTCACCTCTGCTCCCGAAGTCTCGTTCGCAAAAATGCCTCCGCGTAAAGTTGAGGCAAATCATGACCCTTCAATAGTTCCGCTGAGGAATTTCCCCAAGAACGAGGGGCTGAGATACTTCCTAGGAAGCGAGCCGGACGACAGCCCTCTGGAGGTAGCAGAGGTTCGTCTCCAGGACGACAGGGTTTCGAACCCATGATCTTTAGATATCAGAAGTCATTGGCCTGCCTTTCACATAGAATATCACCCTGTTTACTCCGTAGCACCCGACATTTGGGGTATAACCTACAGGCAGCAACTCCCCAATGAGTCGACCAGGCAGTACTGGGCTAGATTCTTGTCTGTCAAGGACAAGATATCAAATTACATGGAATATGATACAATCACTCCTATCTAGTGCAGATGCAAGAATAAAGGCATCTCGGATACCCTTGCTCATCGCTGCATTCAAACACTCCCAGAATTAGATGAATTAGTGTCCGAGTTTTGCACCATTGAAGATGTCTGGCTCACCGAGGAAAATGCGGATTCGATCTGTGAGGATTACCTGAGACCCCACTAGTCAATACCTCGACACGAACCTCAGAAACGGAACACCCCAGGCGAGCGGCATCGAAAGAAGAAGAAACTCTCCGGTCACCCTGGGACCACCTTGGACGGCTTCCTGGATAAGTCATGTATGATCCACGCTATCCTTATCAACTCTTGCCCGGCCCATAGCCTTCGCTACTGCTGGGTACTAAGGCAAGTAGCAAGAGGGGACCCGCCGCATTAATGGGCACCACCCATGACATAGAGAATACCACATATGCTAACGAGGTCTTAATGATCTACGAGACCTTCGCATTCAATAACGAGAGCAAATGGGCCCTCCGAGAAATCAATTCTATTCGGTGGATCCCGACCCAGGGCACGTGGATAGACATGCCAATCACTTTGGACCACCATGATCAGCCGGAGGTGTCCTGCCGCCCTGGTCCTTAACCCCATTGTGGGCAGCTGCCGAGTTTAGAAGGTCTAAAAGTGCAACTAATCCCCGAGTGATTTCGGTAATTCATAACAACATATAGCTCATTGAACTAATAGCCATTCAAGACTAATGTTTCAGAAAGTTCAATGATTGGTATGGCTGTGACTAGAGATGTGAACCCCTCAAAATGCTAAGGAGACATATTGGCAAAAGTTCAAGACTCTTCATTTTCATTTTAGTGATCCAAGATCACATTGAGTCCATAGGAAAAGCCAATACTATTAAAAGGGGATGAGGTGTTGCTTAATGGCTTGCTTGCTCAAAATGAATAGTGATATGCTCCAAAAGCCATCAACCACTTTCTCATTTCCACAGATGTCCTAAACCTAAAGTCAAACTCGGCCCCACCAATTTGATCTATCCGGCGCTAGCGAGTTCACTTGACATAGCCATAGGCAGAAACCCTAATCAGTACGGTCTCACCGATAGGGATCTCGGTCTCACCGAGATGGGATTGAAACTATATGTTTCCCTTCGTAACGTTTCGGCTAACCAAGATGAGCGATCGGTCCCATCGAGTTTGCAATGCAAACTCTCTCTTTCCTTTTTGTAACGTCTCAGTCTCACCCAAATGAGCGATCAGTTCCACCGAGTTTGCCTGACCAAGTCTCTGTTTGCTTATTACAGAAATCGGTCTCATCGAGTTCATGTGATCGGTCTCACCGAGATGAGGTTTTTCCCTAACACTAGCGCATCGGTCCCACCGAGTTGATATTCTCGGTCCCACTGAAAATCCTAACGTTCACATTTTGAACCAGGTCGGTCCCACCGTGTTTCACTATTTGGTCTCACCGAGTTTGGTAAATTGTGTGTAACAGTTAGAGTTTTTGTGGAGGCTATATATACCTCTCCATCCCCTTGTCCATTTGTGAGAGAGCCATCAGAACATGCCTACACTTCCACTACTCATTTTTTGGGCGAGAACCACCTACTCATGTGTTGAGACCAAGACATTCCAATCCTACTACAAGAATCTTCATCTCTAGCCTTCCCCAAGTTGCTTTCCACTCAAATCATCTTTCCACCATATCCAAATCTGTGTGAGAGAGTTGAGTGTTGGGGAGTGATACGTCTCCAACGTATCTACTTTTCCAAACACTTTTGCCCTTGTTTTGGACTCTAACTTGCATGATTTGAATGGAACTAACCCGGACTGACACTGTATTCAGCAGAATTGTCATGGTGTTATTTTTGTGCAAAAATAAAAGTTCTCGGAATGACCTGAAACTTCACAGAGTCATGTTTTGGAATTAATAAAAAATATTGGTGAAAGAATCAACAGAAGGGGGCCCACACCCTGTCAACGAGGGTGCAGGGCGCCCCCTCCCTAGGGCGCGCCCCCTGCCTCGTGGGTCCCCTGGACCTCCACCGACCTCAACTCCAACTCTATATATTCATGTTCAGGGAGGAAAAAATCAAAGAGAAGGATTTATCGCGTTTTATGATCTGGAGCCGCCGCTAAGCCCTATTCTTCCTCGGGAGGGCTAATCTGGAGTCCGTCCGGGGCTTTGGAGAGGGGAATCTGTCGCCATCGTCATCACCAACCACCCTCCATCACCAATTTCATGATGCTCACCGCCGTGCGTGAGTAATCCCATCATAGGCTTGCTGGACGGTGATGGGTTGGATTAGATTTACCATGTAATCGAGTTAGTTTTGTTAGGGTTTGATCCCTAGTATCCATTATGTTCTAAGATTGATGTTGCTATGACTTTGCCATGCTTAATGCTTGTCACTAGGGCCAGACTGCCATGATTTCATATCTGAACCTATTATGTTTTCATGAATATATGTGAGTTCTTGATCCTATCTTGCAATTTACAATCACCTACTACGTGTTATGATCCGGCAAACCCCGGAGTGATAATAGTCAGGACACTTCCCGGTGATGAACGTACTTTCAGGAGTTAATGTATTCACTAAGTGCTCATGCTTTGGTCCGGTGCTCTATTAAAAGGAGGCCTTAGTATCCCTTAGTTTTCATACGGACCCCGCTGCCACAGGAGGCTAGGACAAAAGATGGCATGCAAGTTTTTTAAAATAAGCACGTATGACTATATCCGTAATACATGCCTACATTACATTGATGAACTGGAGCTAGGTATGTGTCACCCTATGTTATAACTATTGCATGATGAATTGCATCTGACATAATTATCCATCATTAATCCATTGCCTACGAGCTTTTCACATATTGATCTTTGCTAAGTTACTTCTCTATTGCCACTGTTACGATTGCTACAAAACTTCTACTATTACTTTTGCCACCGTTACCGTTACTTCCATACTACTTTGCTACTAAATACTTTGCTGCAGATATTAAGTCTTTTAGGTGTGGTTGAATTGACAACTCAGCTCCTAATACTTGATGTGGAACATTGCGTTTACTCCCTCTAAACTCATCCCTTTTACCTTCATATGCAAAGATATACATTTTGCTGCTATACTCTTAGAACGCAATGTAGACACCGGAACCACGCCAAAAATCTCCGTGTCTACATTGCGTTTTCTCCCTCCAAACTCATCCCTTTTACCTTCATATGCAATGATTTACATTCCGCTGCTATACTCTTAGAATTGCATGCTAGGTTGATTGCTTGACTTGTGTTAAGTTGCTAAAATCTACCAATACTTAAAATTGGGAAAAGGCTAGATTTTTATTTGGTCAAGTAGTCTAATCACCCCCCCTCTAGACATAATTTCAATCCTACATGTGTTATCGGAGCTTTGAACTCCATTTTCCTTGATTTCCATAGCTTTGGTGATCATAGCCTTGGTTTCACAACCTAGGAGAGTATGGTGTCTAGTGAGGGAAATTACCACCATAAAGGTCCGTACTTTGATGGTACTAATTTTGCTAGTTGGAAGCATAAGATGGAAATGCATATTCTTGGACATAACACCACTGTTTGGGCTATTGTGTGTACTAGTTTTCAAGGTGAATTCTTCAATGCGAGAGTACCAAATCGTGAACCAACTGCGGAAGAATTGAAGATGTTGCAATACAACGCTCAAGCTTGCGATATCCTCTTCAATGGATTGTGTCCCGAAGAATTCAACAAAATCAGCCGTCTTGAGAATGCAAAGGAAATTTGGGATACTTTGATTGATATCACTACAAGAAATATGTCAACTTGTGACCATCACTATTGGTCACTGAAAGGTCATGGTTTTTCATTTACGACCTTTTTGTGACCAAAAACAGAAGGTCAAAAGCTGGCGGTCGTAAACTGACTATAGCGACCTTTCTTCTGGAATGGTCGAAGATGTTTATGACCAAAATATGTCCACTGTGGCGTTTTGGTCACTAGCAACCTCCCCAGGCCACATAAGCATCCAGCGTGGCAATCTTATGTGGCACAAGATTCAGCCCGGTCCAATTCGATTTTCTACATGGGCCTAGCCCAACAATTCGGCCTTTTTAATGTATTTTTTTCTTGTTAATTTTCGCTAGCTACATGGGCTTGGGCCATTAATTCGGCCTTTTTTCTAAGATGCAGCCTGTTACAATCTACTGGTTTTTTATTTTCGTCTATTGTTTGCCACTGGTCCCACCAATCAGATTGGTCCCACTTGTCATGCTTATCACAAAATTGATCCCACACATCAAAAATTTCAAAATCTATCAAACAACCATTATAACTTGTCCGGTTCCATTTCACGGGTATTCAAAGCACATACACAATCATTGTTTCGAATAGACCAGAGAGCAAATGAAATTGGTCCAAAGCAATACTGCATTAATCTATTACAATCGTTACAGTATATTACAACCCAGATATGCCTACTACTGCCTACAACTACAACACATAATATGCTACTCTTTGCTGATATGCTTCACAGCTTCGGACATGGATTCATGCTTCACCTGTGCAAAAAATAAGAATGAACATATAAGAATAAGAACAGGTGTAGGTACAGAACATAAAATAGTAGCCAATGAGGGATCCAATAACTTATAAGCAAGAATTGACAGCAAATGAGATGTACATAAATAGAATGACTAACACTAACCAGTATGCGTTCATGGAGTGACTAAAATGTTGTCACTAGCTAGGATTTTTTAGTATACAATATACTGACATGTGCAACTCTGTAAACTGATCATAGAAATGAAAACTGTAGGTGTGCTGCAGGCCAGATCATCATATTTGAGCATTAATATTTCTGTATTACTACAGCAGTAGGAGTACACAGCAACTAGTAGCAGAACTAGAAGAAATAACAAACCGAAGATGGATACAAACTAGTGACTAAGTACAAACTAGTCAGATCTAGATGATATCAAACTGAAGCAAATCAGCCACATCAAAGAAAGGAGAAAGTGATACAGCTAAAGAAAAATATGGATGGAGGCAAGATAGAGAAGCAGCAGCCAACCTCATACTGCTCGGTCCACAGGCTGGTCCCGGTGGCCTGATGGTAGCGGTCGAAGATCCCCTTGATGCTGCAAGTAGCACATGAAGAAGAAGAACAAAACGAAGCTGCCTTAGAGAGGTAATCAAGCAAGCAAACAGAAGCAACAATGTAGTACAGAATGTATCACTATAGCAGGGGCATAATTTTTGTACTAGTTAAAATTGAACATGGTTTGTACTTCTCACATAAATCTTTACTCTTGTAAATGCAAAGCTATGTTTGATCCCAGATGACATGAGCTGATGATTATAATGTATGACACCCTACTAAAGCAACATACAACTCCTGACTTATTACTACAAAGAAAATAGTTCTTCCCAAGCCTCCATTTCAACAATGTATAAATCTGCATAGGCATATACTGTTATGTCACTGCCTCCTAAGTATATAGTGACAACCAATTTAAATTCAGCATACAAAGTTTAATATATGCTGGACTGGAATATGCCTTGGTCACCTAAGGAACCGGATCATCTTGTTTCTTTCATATACTCAAGGTGACGCCTATCATACAAGCAGGCAGGCAACTGTCCTAGAAACTTCATGATCTAAATAGATTACAAGATGAACTCCCCAGAAAAAATCACTAAATGAACTGATCTAGAAGGTTACTACAGTGCTACTACATGGCTGCACTAAAGAATGTGAAGATGCAGTTCTAGATACGTAGGATTTGAATCAATTTTGGTTGTACAAGTAGAGTAATGCGCCACACTCCTAGTGATTTTAATTGGATTCAGTTAAATTTGTGCTACTGCTGCTGTTATATGCTTTTTTATTTGAGAAAGAGACATAAATTCAGCAGGTTGTACAATACAGTAATGCACCACACTCCTAGTGATTTGACAACAAATTCCAATAAAGTAATGTGGAAAGATCGTGCTAGTACAGCCGTTGTTCAATGGCTCACTAAAATCTGCTACAAGTAAAACCGAGAGAAATGGAAAGGAGATACACAAAACAACGTGGCAAGAGAGAAGTGCTACTTAGTACTATGGCCATGAAAGATGTCATGTAGAACATCATCAAGAACAGAAACTTTTCAGAACACACGAAGTTGTTGCAGCAGAACTTAACCATTTATTATCAGCATTCGTATGCATCCACAAAATGACCGAGCAACAAGCACATCATACAGGCCATCTGATGCTTCACACACTAGTAAAACATGGCAGATGTTTCCTAGGATTTTCCAGGCAAATGAGCGTCGACCAGAACCCCGGTTTAGCTTGTTTATTACTGCAGCAAACACGGTAACAAAACAGTGTGCCCTATGCTTGCCTAATTCGCAGCAACCTCTGTCTTGCTAAGAGGTGTCGCGCTTCAGCTATGTCTATGTGCAAATAAATAAATAAAATCTGGCGCCAAAGTGAAGGAGATCACCCTATTTTTCGTTCCTAACTGTTAGGCTGCAGTCTCTGTGCCACTAAGGGGATCACAGTTGTCCTGACAACATCTGTGTGCAAATTGGAAATTCAAAGACCGAATTCAGACAGACTGCTTGCGCCAACATGTAGTGGTGATGTCAAGTTGTGTGTTGGTACTACGAATGATTAAGCAGGCAGCAGGAACATAACCTAGTCCAAGTGCATTATCGGGCAAAGAGTCAGAGCAAGAGCTAAATCATACTGGTACATGCAGTAGTAGTAGCGGCATTGTCGGGAAAAGAGTCAGAGCAAGAGCTAATCTACTCCTACAAGCATTCAACAACAAAATAGCATGGCAGATTGCCTATGAAACAAATTTGAGGAACCAAAAAGCTCTCCTGCGATTCTCTATACAAAAAGACAAGGAAACAAAAAAGATGGAACCATCCACTGCCATTCATGCACAAAATATTGAACCATCAATTGCCAGAAAAAAAACATGAAACACCATCCACTTCAATCGCCACAAGTCACATGGTAAAGGTTCAGACTAAACTGGGACAAAATGCCATGCCGCAGTCTATGCTCTCGATACAAATAGACACAAAACTACAAACAACTAACGGTAAGCAGCGAAAAACTGTGCACGGGGCACAATCTCCTCTGCAATCTCAACTGACCACAGCCAAGTTCCAATGACGAACATCTTGTACTTCATGACAGGGATCTCAAGACCTACCCCTTCTGTCCTGACGATCAACCAAAATTTTACCTGCCCCTGGTGGCGCCGGAGATGGATGCTTCTGCTGCTGGCCTTCACCGCCCCTGACGCTGCTGCTCATGGATGGAAACCGCATGGCGTCAGGGAAGAGGATGGAAGGGAATGCAATGGAAGAAGAAATCGAAAAGGAGAGGAGAGGAGAGGGGGCTGACCGTCGGGGTTCTCCATGGCGTCGGCATCGGGGCAGCCTTCCCGTCCATGCCATGGCGGCCCGGAGCGCGAGCGACGATGACGTGCTGGATCGATCTGGTAGCGTGAGGAGACGAGGTGAGGAAGAGAGGATCTGGTAGGGATAGGAGACGAGGTGAGGAAGATAGGGGACCAACCTTAGTCGCCGGAGACACGTCGACGATGCGGTGGACCAAACCCTATCCACGGGATACGGTCGCACTTGGCCGCTGGAGCACGCGAGCACCGGATCTGGGCAGAGTGTGAGGCTGCCGCCGCCCCTCCCCCACCGTGGGTCCGGGTGTGGGTCACCTTCCACGAAAGGAGACAGAGACGGAGCCGGCGCAGACATGGATGGGACTCAGACGCGTGGCGGAGTTGGTTGCCGAGGCGGGCGCGGAGATGGGGTGGGTCGCCGGGATTCGTGGCATGGTGGAGGCGCCGTGAGGAGGGGAGGAGGAGAGGGCGAGGGAAGGAGGGCGCCGCCGCCGGCGACGAGAAGCGAGAGAGAGAGGGAGGCAGCGTCGATCTGGATGGGGAGAGAGAGAGAGGGAGGCGGTGTTGATCTGGATCCAGAAGGAGGAGTGGTGTGCGGCGGCGGTGGGGGGTTGTGTTAGGGCTAGGTTTTTTTGGAAGTGTTAGGGCTAGGTGGGTGAGAGGGTGGGGGGCGAGGGCTACCGTTGGATCCACGAGCATCCAACGGTGCTTGATGCATGATCCGCGTGAGATGGCTATGGCCCAGTCAGAACGCAGTACGCGTGTATAACATTATGACCATTTAGTATTGGACGTTATGACCATTCAAAATTGGTCGTGGTCAAATAAAAATAAAGTGTAAAATCATGTGACCATTTTAATTTTCTTGTTTTGAGTGTCCAAAATGAATATTTTTTGTGAAGAAGCTATCAAATATTTGGACGAAGTGCATCTTGGAATTCCAAACAATGTTGTCTAAGAGCGTTTTCATTTTCTTTGCACGGAAAATTCATTTTTTATTTTTCGAGTGCCTGAAATGAGGTTTTTCTGTGAAGAACCTACCAAATAATTAATGCGAAATTGCACCAAATAATTTTTCTAAAATACTAGGTCATATTTAATGCACAATTGACCAAATGGTTGGGTGTAAAAAGTTTTGATCCACCTGTGGTGAAAAAGAAAATTTCCGCCGATTCAGCTGGAAGCGGGTCAAATTTTAACTGCAGCTACCTCATAGTTTACTCTTTATTTTTTCAAAAAATCATTTATAGGTACATAAGTATCTATTTAATCAGAGAAACACCAAAAAAATTCCAAGATTCAACCACTAGATAGGAACGGTCATTCCCGCCGTTTTGACCGCATTTTGAAACGGGGGTTAAAAATAAAAAAAATAAAAACATTGGAAAACCTTCACATTGTGTCATTATATATGACCGAGTTTCCAGGAAAAATAATAAACTTGTAATACGGAAAGTATTTTTAAAAAGTGTTCTCAGAAATGAGCTATCATGCGTGAAGATTCATGGCTTTCAAGCCAAATGATCAATCTTATGGCCACATTCATGGCATAGTTTGTTCAAATGATCTCATATTGTGCACAAGGGTGCATATTGGAATTCCAAACAATGTTGCCTAAGGGAGTTTTCACTTTCATTGCACACAAGAGCCATTTTCCATTTTTCGAGTGCCCCAAATGAGGTTTTTTTGTGAAGGACCTACCAAATAATTGTTGAAAATTTGCACCAAATCATTTTTCTAAAATACTAGGCCATATTTAATGCACAATTGACCAAATGGTTGGGTGTAAAAAGTTTTGATACACCTCTGGTGAAAAAGACAAATTTCCGCTGATTCAGTTGGAAGCGGGTCAAATTTGAACTGCAGCTACCTCATAGTTTGCTCTTTATTTTTTCCAAAAATCATTTATAGGTACATAAGTATCTATTTAATCATAGAAACACCAAAAAAATTCCAAGATTCAACCACTAGATAGGAATGGTCATTCCCGTCGTTTTGACCGCATTTTGAAACGGGCATAAAAAATTCAAAACAAATCAAAAAATTGGAAAACCTTCGCATTGTGTCATTATATATGACCAAGTTTCCAGGAAAAATAATAAACTTGTAATACAAAAATTATTTTAAAAAAGTGTTCTCAGAAATGAGCTATCATGCGTGAAGATTCATGGCTTTCAAGCCAAATGATCAATCTTATGGCCACATTCATGGCATAGTTTGTTCAAATGATCTCATATTGTGCACAATGGTGCATATTGGAATTCCAAACAATGTTGCCTAAGGGAGTTTTCACTTTAATTGCACACAAGAGCCATTTTCCATTTTTCGAGTGCCCCAAATGAGGTTTCTTTGTGAAGGACCTACCAAATAATTGTTGCAAATTTGTACCTAATCAATTTTATTAAATACTAGGACATATTTAATGCACAATTGACCAAATGGTTGGGTGTAAAAAGTTTTGATCCACCTCTGGTGAAAAAGACAAATTCCCGCTGATTCAGTTGGAAGCGGGTCAAATTTGAACTGCAGCTGCCTCATAGTTTGCCATTTATTTTTTCCAAAAATCATTTCTAGTTACATAAGTACCTATTTAATCATAAATACATGGTTTGGTGGCGATACGTCGAGGTTTGGACGGTGGCCGAGGGCCCCAACTCTAGAGCGCGTAAACTCGCATGGCCGTCGCGTGGTCACCGCGTGACCGTGGCGTTGCCATGTGTTCTGGGCGGCCTTGGTATGTCTAGTGGGTTGGGAACTCCTCAGGTAGGTGCTAGGAAGAAAATCACAACATAAGATTCTCACGAGGAGACCTATCGATGCTCAAACATGAATAAGCAGCCAGGTGTTTGATTTGCGGTACGGGAAATGCACATGGCTAATGGGCATGAGTTTTGGCTGAGGATGATCAGTTACTAAGAAGACCGTCTTCACAAATTTTCACCTCAAAAGGAGGAGCCTAGGTGGTACTTGCTTTACAAAGTACCACACTGGACATAAATACGAATGTTGAAGCTCGGCTCAAAATAATGAATGGATTGAGCTGGCATTTGGTGGAGGGTGGTTATTTGGGCATAGGAAAGCATTGTAGAAAATGGATACTATTTGGACATGCCAAAGTGGTACTTCCTTCACAAAGTGCTACTCTGAACAGAATAGGATAATGAGTATTTTCAAATTATTTTTGAACTAGGCAAGGAATGTTTTTGACATATTTGATGAATATATGATCCAAAACATTTATGAGATTTTTTTGGGAATTTTGGGAATAACAGAAATATAGGTTGCTTCACAACCTAGGGCAAAAACTGCCACATGGACATGACACATAGACAAAACTGATGAGATGGTGCCTAGTCATCACAACCCACAACAATCTACAAGTCTATGACCATCTATATTGGTCATTAACAACTAGAAATAAGGCAACCGACTTGCACTGTTTGCTTTGTGACCATTTCGTGTAAGGAAATTACGACCTTTCTGACCAAAATGGTCGCAATGGTTTAGAGTTTAGAGCCCCCCGAACAGCTTTTGACCAATTGGTCTGAAATGGTCATAGATCTATGACTAATTCTTCCAGGGTCACGTACAAAAGGTCACTAGTTGACATATTTCTTGTAGTGTATGCACGAAGGTACCGAGTCCGACAAGGAATCCAAGTTGGATGCGCTTCAAAGTCAGCTTGACAAGTTCAAAATGAAGGATGGTGCAGGTGTCGCTAAAATGTACTCTAGGCTTGCTCTCATCACAAATGAGATTGCCCGCTGATACGCCTTTGTCATATCTATAATTTTTGATTGTTTCATGCTAATATTATACAACTTTCACATACTTTTGGCAACTTTTTATATGATTTATTGGACTAACATATTGATCTAGTGCCTAGTGCCAGTTCCTATTTGTTGCATGTTTTTTCCACAGAAAATCCATATCAAATGAAGTCCAAACATGATAAAAATTTACAGAGAATTATTTTGGAATTTATGTGATTTTTGGGAGGTGGAATCAACACAAACGGGGGCCCACAATGCCCACAACCCACCAGGGTGCGCCTGGGGGCCAGGCTTGCCCAGGTGTCTTATGCCCACCTCAAAGGTCGGTTGGGGACCTTCTTCTGGCGCAACAAAGATAATTTATGGAAAAATAATCATGTAAAAATTTCAGCGCAATCGGAGTTACGGATCTTTGGCAATTTAAGAAACCGTGAAGGGTCAGATCTGGGGAACGCGAAATAGAAGAGAACAGAGAGGGAGATCCAATCTCGGAGGGGCTTCCGCCCCTCTACCACCATGGAGGCGATGGACCAGAGGGTGAACTCTCCTCCCATCTAGGGGGCTGCCATGGTTTTCATGATTTTCTTTTATGGGCCATGCTAGTATGAGATAGTCTATGGTTGATTTATTGAATGCTCATTGCACTTCACTTATATCTTTAGAGTACGACTTTATATAATGCTTCATGTTCTTCACTTATATCATTTTTTGTTTTTATTGGATGTTTCTCTTCACATAGAAAGCCGTTATTTGTAGAATGCTCTTTTGCTTCACTTATATTTGTTAGAGCATGATCTTTTGTAGAAAGAATTAAACTCTCATGCTTCACTTATATCTATTTAGAGAGAAAATGGTTAGTCATAAAATCCTACATAAAACTTGTGGATCACTGAATAGGATATGTTTGATTCCTTGCAATACTTTTGCGATATAGAGATGGAATATGTGGGAGGTACTAGTAAACGGTTGTGGTTAGTAGGAATATTGGTGTTAAGGTTTGTGATTCCCGAAGCATGCACATATAGTCTCTCGTTATGCCGGGAAGTTGGAGCACAATTTATCCTTGATTGTCTATCTTTGTGTGAAGGTCGGGGGCACGCGATGGGTAACTCCTATCAACCTCCCCCCTAGGAGCATGTGTAGTATTAATTTGCTTCGAGGGCTAATAAACTTTTGCAATAATTATATGAGTTCTTTACGAATAATGTGAGTCCATGTATTATACACACACTTACCTTTCCGCAATTTGCTTGCCTCTACGGTACCGTGCATTGCCCTTTCTCACCTAGAGATGTGGTGCAAACTTCACTGGTGCATCCAAACCCCGTGATATGATACGCTCTATCACACATAAGCCTTATTATATCTTCCCCAAAACAGCCAACATACCTACCTATTATGACCTTTCCATAGCCATTCCGAGATATATTGCCATGCAACTTCCACCGCTTCTGTTTCGATGACTTGAGCATTCATTGCCATATTTCTTTGCATGATCATATAGTTGACATGGTAGTTGTGTTTCAGCCATCGTGCATCATTTTTTATACATGTTAAGCTAGATCATTGCACATCCAGGTACACTGCCTGAGGCATTCATATAGAGTCATATTTTGTTCTTGGTATCGAGTTGTAATTTTTATTTCTTTTGAGTTATATGTAAATAGAAGTGTGATGATCATCAACTTTCATTATTAGAGCATTGCCCTAGTGAGGAAAGGATGATGGAGACTATGATTCCCCCACAAGTCGGGATGAGACTCCGGACAATCAAAGAAAAAAATATAAAAAATATAAAAAAGAAAAAAAAGAAAAAAAAGAAAAAAAGAAAAAAGAGAGAAGGGGCATGCTAGTTCCACACTTGTGCTTCAATGTAGCACCATGTTTTTCATATGGAGAGTCTCCTATGTTGTCACTTTCATTTACAAGTCGGAATTTTTCATTATAAGATTAGATGCACACCCACTTAATTCTTATATGGAGCTTTCATACACTTATAGCTCTTAGTGCATTCGTTGCATGGCAATCCCTACTCCTCGCATTGATATCAATTGATGGGCATCTCCATAGCCATTTGATTGGCCGCGTCGATGTGAGACTTTCTTACTTTTTTGTCTTCTCTATATTTCACCCCTATCATCATACTCTATTCCAACCATAGTGCTATATCTATGGCTTGCGCTCATGTATTGCATGAGGGTTGAAAAAGCTGAAGTGTGTTAAAAAGTATGAGCAAATTGCTTGGCTGACACCAGGATTGTACATGATTTATACTTTGTGTTAGGAAGACAGAGCATGACAAGACTATATGATTTTGAAGGGATAACATTCTTTAGCATTGATATTTTGAAAGACATGATTGTTTGTTTGGATGCCTGAGTATTGATGTCTTTATGTCAAATTATAGAATATTGCTTTGAATCACTTATGTCTTAATATTCATGCCATGATTAGATATTTGATTAAGTTTATGCTAGGTAGCATTCCACATCAAAAAATATCTTTTCATCATGTAACTACTCGAGGACGGGCAAGAATTAAGCAAGGGGATGCTGATATGTCTCCCTCGTATCTATAATTTTTTATTGTTTCATGCCAATATTACACAACTTTCAAATACTTTTGGCAACTTTTTATATGATTTATTGGACTAACCTATTGATCCAGTGCCCAGTGCCAGTTCCTGTTTGTTGCATGTTTTTTGTTTCACAGAAAATACATATCAAATGAAGTCCAAACGTGATAAAAATTTACGGAGAATTATTTTGGAATTTATGTGATTTTTGGGAGGTGGAATCAACGCAAACAGGGGCCCACAGTGCCCACAACCCACCAGGGCATGTCTGGGGGCCCAGGCGCGCCCAGGTGTCTTATGCCCACCTCGAAGGTCGGTTGGGGCCCTTCTTCCTGCGCAAGAAAGATAATTTATGGAAAAAATCGTGTAAAAATTTCAGCGCAATCGGAGTTACTAATCTCCGGGAATCTAAGAAACCGTGAAGGGCCAGATCTGGGGAACGCGAAACAGAAGAGAACAGAGAGGGAGATCCAATCTCGGAGGGTACCCCGCCCCTCCACCGGCATGAAGGCCATGCACTAGATGGGGAACTCTCTGCCCATCTAGGGGGGAGGCCAAGGAAGAAGTATAAGGAGGGGGGCTCTCTCCCCCTCTCCCCTAGTGGCGCCAGAGTGCCACTGGGGCTAGGATCATGAAGGCGATCTACATCAACAATCTTGCTACCGTGAACACCAGGTCTCTCCCCCTCTATGCAGCGGTGTAACACCTCTTTTCCCCACTGTAATATCTACTTAAACATGGTGCTCAACTCCATATATTATTTCCCAATGATATTTGGCTATCCTATGATGTTTGAGTAGATCCGTTTTGTCCAATGGGATAATCATGATCTTGGTTGGTATGATTTTATATTTTATTTATGGTCCTGTCCTACAGGGACCTCCGTCTCGCGCAAACGTGAGGGGCCCCTGTTGTAGGATGTTGCAATATGTTCATGTTTTGCTTATTGTCGGTGTTGCGGGGGTGATAGCAGCCTAAACTCGGATAAGTGCGTCATGGTGTATGGGAGTAAAGAGGACTTGATACTTAATGTTATGGTTGTGTTTCATGACCTTAATGATCTTTAGTACTTGCGGATGCTTGCTAGTGGTCCAATCATAAGTGCGTATGATCCAAGTAGAGAAAATATTTTAGCTCATGCCTCTCCCTGATATAAAATTACAAGAATGATTACTCATACTTGTTATCGATTGCTTAGGGACAAATGACTTTCTTATTGACAAGAGCTATCCACTTTTATTACCTTGCAATTTATTCATAGTTTTATTCTCGCAAAGTACTCGTAGTTTTATTCCTGCAAAATAGATTCATACTTGTGTTAGGTAAAGCAAACGTCATGTGTGCATAGAGTTATATCGGTGCCCGATAAAACTTGAGGGAATATTTGTTCTAACTTTAGCTCCTCGTTAGGTTCGACACTCTTATTTATCGAACAAGGCTACAAACGATCCCCTACACTTGTGGGTTATTAAGACCTTTTTCTCGCGTCATTGCCGGGGAGTAATAGCGCGGGGTGAATAGTCTCGTGTGTGCTTGTTTGGTTTATCACTAAGTAGTTTTATTTTCAGTTCTAAGTTGTTCTCTATCTTTAGTTATGGATATGGAACACGAAACACCAAAAACATTAGTGGTACTTGCTACTCATGGAGATGGGGAACATCCTAAAACCCTCGATGCTTGTTATGTGAAAGATATTATGCACTACTTTGATAATTGTGAGAAAACCCCATTCAACTATATAATGGGAGTAACATTGGATCAACGCAAATACTTTAGGGATTATCGCTTGACTCATAACGGGAAATTATTATGGGATCAAATTCATATGTTGCATTAGTATGCTCGGGAGCTATGCTTGAGATATGATTATACTTGTTGCTCTAAGATGAACGCTCCATATCTTCGCTTTTCATGCAAATTTAATGATAATGAAACCTTAGCCTCTTATGCTAATGGTATATATGATTACTGTGACGTGGAACGAATAGAAGAATTTTTTGCTTTTAAGGGTGCTTATGAAATTGAATCTTTGTTTGAAAAGTACGAAGATTTTGATGATTCAGTTTAACGACCTAATTTTTTTTGCCATCCTTAAATATTGCTACGATAATTACAAATACAATTGTGACATTGATGCATTTATAGAGAGACTCTCCGCTGTACAAGAAGAGACTAATATTCTGCAGGAGTCTATGGAAGAAGAAATTTATGATATTGTGAGCTCATTGGATAAAAGAGATGATGAGGAGAGCAAAGAACAAAAGGAGGAAGAGCGGATTGATCACCCGTGTCCACCTTCTAATGAGAGTAACTCTTCAACTCATACATTGTTTAATGTCCCTTCGTTCTTACCGAAGGATGAATGCTATACTAATTGCTATGATCCCGTTGATTATTTTGAAATATCCCTTTTTGATGAACTTGATGCTTGTGGCCATGATGCCAATATGAATTATGCTTTTGGAGATGAACTTGCTATAGTTCCTTATGTTAAGAATGAAATTGTTGCTATTGCACCCAAACATGATAGTCCTATTATCTTTTTGAATTCTCCCAACTACACTATATCGGAGAAGTTTGCATTTATTATGGATTACATTGATGGTTGTTTTCTACCACTACAAGTGATGATTTCGATGAATATAATATGCATGTGCTTGCTGCTCCTACCTGCAATTATTATGAGAGAGTAACTACATCTTCGCCTCTCTATGTTTCCAACACAATAAAATTGCAAGAAACTGCTTATGCTATGTATTGGCCTTTACTTGATGTGCATGAATTGTTCTTTTATGACATGCTGATGCATAGGAAGAGAGCTAGAATTCGTCATTGCATGGTATATGTTGCTTTGTGCTCACTACTACGTGCCAAATCATTGTTAATTAAAATTGGCTTTGATATACCTTGGGATCCGGGTGGATCCATTACTTGAGCACTTTATTCCTAGCTTAATGGCTTTAAAGAAAGCGCTGCTAGGGAGGCAACCCGGAAGTTTTAGAGAGTCATTTATTTCTATTGAGTGCATTTATAAACTTCAAAAACAAAAAAAATATAGAGGGAAACTTAAAAACTTTTTCACAAAAGAGAAGCGATTGGAAGTTATGCATTGGAGAAGTGAGGGTCGACCTTGAACACTTGTGTTCGTGATCATGGAAACAATGTAAAATTTTTCATGAAGATTCTCACAAAAATAATTATCCCCTTGTACAATTCCATTATATTATCAAAATAATGTACCAAGATTTGCCTTTAGGATGGGTAGATTGCTTGTTGGTATGTGCGGTGCAAAAATAGAAACTTTGGTTGTAGCGCATGAATTTTCATTTTTAATGGAATGTCAAAATGTTCTGAAACTTTTTGCACAATCTTTCTATACAAATTTTTTATTTCGTCCTAATTTTTAAGAATTTTTGGAGTACCCGAAGTATGGTAGAAGTTCAGATTTCTACAGACTATCCTGTTTAAGACAGATTATGTTTTTGATGCATTGTTTTGCTTGTTTTGATGAAACTATCGATTCTATCGGTGGTATAAGCCATGAAAAAGTGATATTACAGTAGCTACAATGCAAAAACAAAATATTAATTGGTTTGCAACAGTACTTAGAGTAGTGATTTGCTTTATTATACTAAAGGATGTTACCGAGCTTTCTGTTGAGTTTTGTCTGGATGAAGTGATCAAAGATCGAGGAGGTCTCGATATGAGAAGGAGGAGAGGAAAGAGCTCAAGCTTGAGGATGCCCAAGGCACCCCAATTAAATATTAAAGGAGACTCAAGCGTCTAAGCTTGGGGATAGCCCGGAAGGCATCCCATCTTCCTTCAACAAGTATTGGTATGTTTTCGTCTTCATTTCATTCATGTGATATCTGCAAATCTTGGATCATGTTTTATGTTTAGTTTTCAGTTTTTTATTTTATGCACCATGCTGGTATGAGATAGTCCATGGTTGATTTATAGAATGCTCATTGCACTTCACTTATATCTTTTGAGTACGGCTTTATGGAATTCTTCATGTGCTTCACTTATATCATTTGAAGTTTATATTGTTTGTTTCTCTTCACATTAAAAACCGTTATTTGTAGAATGCTCTTTTGCTTCATTTATATTTGTTAGAGCATGTTATTTTGTAGAAAGAATTAAACTCTCGTGCTTCACTTATATATATTTAGAGAGACAAACGAAATTGGCCAATTGCATGGTTAGTCATAAATCATACATAAAACTTGTGGATCACTGAATATGATATGTTTGATTCCTTGCAATAGTTTTGCAATAGAGATGGAATATGTGGGAGGTACTAGTAAACGGTTTTGGTTAGTAGGAATATTGGTGTTAAGGTTTGTGATTCCCGAAGCATGCACATATAGTCTCTCGTTATGCCGGGAAGTTGGAGCACAATTTATCCTTGATTGTCTATCTTTTTGTGAAAGTCGGGGGCACGCGATGGTTAATTCCTACCAACCTCCCCCATAGGAGCATGCGTACTATTACTTTGCTTCGAGGGCTAATAAACTTTTGCAATAAGTATGTGTGTTGTTTGTGACTAATGTGAGTCCATGGATTATACGCACTCTTACATTTCTGCAATTTGCTAGCCTCTGCGGTACCTTGCATTGCCTTTCTCACCTCGAGACGTGGTGCAAACTTCGCCGGTGCATCCAAACCCCGTGATATGATACGCTTTGTCACACATAAGCCTTATTATATCTTCCTCAAAACAGCTACCATACCTACCTATTATGGCCATTCCATAGCCATTCCGTGATATATTGCCATGCAACTTCCACCGCTTCCGTTTTGATGACTTGAGCATTCATTGTCATATTTCTCTTCATGATCATATAGCTGACATAGTAGTTGTGGCTTAGCCACCGTGCATCATTGTTTATACATGTTACGCTAGATCATTTCACAACTTGGTACACTGCCAGAGGCATTCATATAGAGTCATATTTTGTTATAGGTATCGAGTTGTAATTTTTATTTCTTTTGAGTTATAAGTAAATAGAAGTATGATGATCATCAACTTTCATTATTAGAGCATTGCCCCAGTGAGGAAAGGATGATGGAGACTATGATTCCCCCACAAGTCGGGATGAGACTCTGGACAATGAGAGAAAAAATATAAAAAGAAAAAAGAAATAAAAAATAACCAAAAAGAAAAAAATAAAGAAAAGAAAGAAAAAAAGAAAAATAAAAAAAGAAAAAGAGAGAAGAGGCATGCTAGTTCCACACTTGTGCTTCAAAGTAGCCCCATGTTTTTCATATGGAGAGTCTCCTATGTTGTCACTTTCATATACTAGTCGAAATTTTTCATTATAGGATTAGATGCACACCCACTTAGTTTTCATATGGAGAATTCATACACTTATAGATCTTAGTGCATTCGTTGCATGGCAATCCCTACTCCTCGCATTGATATCAATTGATGGGCATCTCCATAGCCCATTGGTTAGACTTTATTACTTTTTTTGTCTTCTCTATATTTACCCCTATCATCATACTCTATTCCACCCGTACTGTTATACCCATGGCTTGTTCTCATGTATTGCATTCTGGGTTGAAAAAGCTGAAGCGCGTTAAAAAGTATGAACCAAATGCTTGGCTGACACCGGGATAGTACATGATTTATACTTTGTGTTAGGAAGACACATTATGATAAGACTATATGATTTTATAGGGATAACTTTATTTAGCATTGATATTTTGAGAGACATGATTGTTTGTTGGGATGCATGAGTATTAATGTATTTATGTCAAATTATAGACTGTTGCTTTGAATCACTTATGTCTTAATATCATGCCATGATTGGATATATGATCAAGTTTATGCTAGGTAGCATTCCAATCAGAAATTATCTCATTATCATTTACCTACTCGAGGACGAGCAGAAATTAAGCTTGGGGATGCTGATACATCTCCGTCATATCTATAATTTTTTATTGTTTCATGCCAATATTATACAACTTTCACATACTTTTGGCAACTTTTTATATGATTTATTGGACTAACCTATTGATCCAGTGCCTAGTAGCAGTTCCTATTTGTTGCATTTTTTGTTTTGCAGAAAATCTATATCAAATTAAGTCCAAACGTGATAAAAATTTACGGAGAATTATTTTCGAATTTATGTGATTTTTGGGAGGTGGAATCAACACAAACGGGGGTCCACAATGCCCACAACCCACCAGGGCACGCCAGGGGGCCCACGCACGGCCAGGTGTTTTATGCCCACCTCGAAGGTCGGTTGGGGCCCATCTTCTGGCACAAGAAATATAATTTATGGAAATAAATCATGTAAAAAATTTAGCGCAATCGGAGTTACGGATCTCCGGGAATTTAGGAAACCATGAAGGGCCATATCTGGGGAACGTGAAACAAAGAGAACAGAGAGGGAGATCCAATCTTGGAGGGGCTCCCGCCCCTCCACCGCCATGGAGGCCATGGACCAAAGGGGGAACTCTCCTCCCATCTATGGGGGAGGCCATGGAAAAAGAATAAGGAGGGGCGTTCTCTTCCCCTCTCTCCTGGTGGCGCCGGAGTGTCGCTGGGGCTAGGATCGTGACGGCAATCTACATCAACAATCTTGCTACCCTCAATACCAATTCTCTCCGCCTCTATGCAGCGGTGTAACACCTCTTCTCCCCGCTGTAATATCTACTTAAACATGGTACTCAACTCCTTATATTATTTCTCAATGATATTTGGCTATCCTATGATGTTTGAGTGGATCCGTTTTGTCCTGTGGGTTAATTGTGATCTTGGTTGGTATGATTGTATATTTTATTTATGGTGCTGTACTACGGTGCACTCCGTCTTGTGCAAACATGAGGGGCCTCCGCTGTAGGGTGTTGCAGTATGTTCATGGTTTGCTCATTGTCGGTGTTGTGGGGGTGACAGCAGCCTGAACGGGTATAGGTGGGTCATGGCGTATGGGAGTAAAGAGGACTTGATACTTAATGTTATGCTTGGGTTTCACAATCTTAATGATCTTTACTAGTTGCGTATGCTTGCTAGGGGTCCAATCATAAGTGCATATGATCCAAGTAGAGAAAGTATGTTAGCTCATGCCTCTCCCTCATATAAAATTACGAGAATGATTACCGGGACTTGTTATTGATTGCCTAGGGAGAAATGACTTTCTTATTGACAAAAGCTATCCACTTTTATTACCTTGTAATTTATTCGTAGTTTTATTCTCGCAAAGTATTCATAGTTTTATTCTTGCAAAATAGTTTCATACTTGTATTAGGTAAAGCAAATGTCAAGTGTGCGTAGAGTCGTTGTATCGGTGGTCGATAGAACTTGAGGGAATATTTGTTCTACCTTTAGCTCCTCGTTGGGTTCGAAAATCTTATTTATCGAAGAATGCTACAAACGACCCCCTATACTTGTGGGTTATCACCGGCTTAGGAAGTGAAGAGATGACTGACAGATTCATCATCAAGAAGATCCTAAGAGCGTTGGATACAAAATATGATACCGTGTGCACATTGATCCAAATGATGCCCAATTACAAAGATCTCAAGACAACCGAAGTTATTGGAAGAATTGTTGCTCATGAGATGTCACTCAAGGATAAGGAAGACCTTCACAACAAATCTAGTGGTGCTTATAAAGCCTCATGTGATGCTCCTGCCACATCAAGTGAAAAACAAGTCTTCAATGAAGAATCTACCTTAATGGCGAAGGACTTCAACAAATTCTACAAGAGTAGAAGCAAAGAGAGAAGCTCCTTGTCAAGATCCTACCACGACAAAAGATCGTCTAGTCCTGATCGTAATTGCTACAATTATGGAAGACCTAGACACTACTCCAATGAGTGTATGGCTCCCTACAAAAGAAAAGAAGACTCACCTAAAAGAAGAAGTCAAAGAGAAGAATCACCTCCAAGAGAGAGAAGGAGTAGATATGATCGTTGTCCGTGTACAAAAGTAGGGGCCCTCTTTGTACCCCTTTATTTGTGCACAGGCAGTCAGAGCTGCACCTCTGGCCATGATTAGCAGGGCAGAGGAAGGAAGCAAAAGTACAAGACTACCGAAGCGGCGCTCAAACCAGGGGCACAAAAGGTAAAGCGACAAGATGGGATTCCCCCGGCAAGACCCTTGCCGGGGCGTCCTATTCAGCCCCGGCAAGAGCCTTGCCAGGGCAACTTCCCTAACACCATTAAGGCCACCACCCTTGAGCCTGAGAGTTCCGACACCATCAACAACATTGGAACCAAAGCTTGAGAGGGAACCTGCATAGTGGCATGCAAATCTTTGTGAAGACAAAGGGCCTCTGAGGCCTAGATAGGAACCAGAAGACAAAACAACAGCGAGGCTCCTTGCCGAGGGTGCCCACGAGGCCCCGAGAAATCTCCTGTCGAAGATACCCACGAGGCCCCGGCAAGATTTTTGCCGAGGGCGCTCGCCAGGCCCCAGCAAGACCCTTGCCGGGAATATAAGCAGACAACTCCTAAGCCAACCAGTCTAGAACCTGTGTGGTGGCATGCAAATCTTCGTGAAGACCCTGCCACCGCACCAGCTCAGCAGCCTGCCAGCTTACATGGCGCTGCATGCCTCGTTGGCCCGGACGCGTGTCGAAGTAAGGCGAAGCAGGAACGGATGGGACGGGCTTCGTTGTCATCGCCGATAAAGCAAGAGGACACCTAAGTACCGCATTTAATGCATTTTGTCCTGTGATGTCAGGCGATAAGCTTGTACACCGCATACACTTTCCACCTCGTGTGTGCCACTGTGGCGTCCCCTTTGAACTATAAAAGGAGGCCCGAGGCATCTAAGGAGGGATTCGGATCTTTTGGACAAGTCACGTGCCGTAGCCAGTTCAAGAACTCAAGAACAGTCAAATATACACCAAAGTAGGACTAGGGTATTACGCATCCTCGCGGCACGAACCTGGGTAAATGATCTTTGTGCTGACTCCTAGACCCGCTCTTTCCACAACCTCGCGCCCGCCGACCGTAGTAGGGATTCCAGTGATCCCATAGGTGTCGTTTTCTACCAACATCTTTAATGCGCCAGGCAGGGGGCGCAGTTGTGAAAATCCAATCTAGCAGCTAGTTTAGCAGTTCTTCATCGCCATTGCTACCAAGAAGAAGACGACGATGGAGATCGGTTCATACGGATCCGGATGTCCTGTACCGATGCGGGCAAGTAGTGGGGCGGTCGCAGACAGAAGCCGAGGCGCGTCCTACGAACACCCACATCGATCTGGCAGTCAAAGCCTAGCGAGCGGCATCGTTCGTGCGCGAGACGACGGGACACACGCCG